>NW_009712977.1:0-4723 GCF_000703405.1 Apaloderma vittatum | reverse complement strand
TACAACTCCCGGCGTGCCTTGCGCGGCAGCGGCCATTTTAGACGTTGCTTAGCGACGCGGACGCGACGGGCGGGAGGAGGAGGAGGCCTGTTCACCCCTCCCTCGAGTCTTCTGCGGATATCGTGACCAAAAAGTTAAATATTTCATTAAAGAAAGCTCAGGATAGGAGACACGAGGAGGCTACTGCACGTCTGGACTCCTCCCAAGCCTTTACACGTCACACAAGCCCTTTGATACCTCCTGAGAGCAGCCTCCGGGCAAGCACCGGAGTGGAAACGGGGCAAGAAGGGCAGGATTTGGCAAAAGTAGGGCCTGAAGCAGGAGGCAAGATTTCTGATCCGAAATCTGCCCCTTCATGTGACAAGGTACCTAGCACTCGAAGAAGAGAACTGACATCTGTTCCAAGTTTGAGGTGGCAGTACATTTTGTGACTAATTTTTAAAAGCAAAGATTTTAGGCAGTGCCAAACGGCGTTTGGGAAGAGGTATTGATTCCGTACAACTTTTAAAGAAAAGATTTTAAAATATTTAAAATCCTTTGAAAGTTGCTCTCTTCTGAACCATATATAGAAATATTTTTTTTCCAGTAAGGAAGCAACTACCAAGTTAAGTGTATTAAAAAGTATTTACCAAGAGAATTCATGTTCGGTCTTACTGAATTTTTATATATAAGTATGCAGATGAAAACTAAATGCAGCTCTTCACAAATCTCCTAATGCGGATACCTCAGAAGAACTGCAATTTACTTTTTTTTTAAATTTATTTTCCCCAGAGTAGGTGCAATATTTCAGAGAAGAACTTAGACTTATGTGCAATACTTGTTCTCAAGACTGAAGAAGACAGGAGGAAAAAGAGTAGCCAAAGTGCTGAAAGTGCGAAAAAATATTAGCATTGTTTTCATTTGTGGTTACACAGACCTTTCAGAGACGCATAATTCACACTTCAGCAGAGCAGTGAGAACAGTTTGCAAATACCTTCAGGCTCAGTGAGTTACTGGTTGCAAAAACTCACATAACATCATATGTTGACAAAGTATTTTGGCTTAAAAGTACCACACCTCCATATCAAATTCATCCTTACTCTTCAAAGATTATGCAGAAGGCTTTTTATTCTCTTCACTTGCTGTAAAATCTACAATGACTTCCCGGCCAGGAAAAACTTCTCTCGCCTTCTTTTCTTAGAGCCGCCTGTTGTGGTTTTGTGGTACTTGGTAAATGTGTCTCTTGGAATTTGTTCTGCAGCTTCATAAGCTTTTGGTGATCCTTTCCTACCTCGGCCAGTTTGCAAAATAGGCCGCTTGGCTGAAATCACGGCGCGACAGCGTGGTTGGAATTTTTCTTGCTTAACGGATTCAACCTCTGTAAGCGTGATTTATCTCCTGTGAATAGTTCAGCAATTGACACCCAAACTTCTTTCCTTTCTCCATAACCAGACTTATTCTCTAAAACTCAGGCTCTCTCTCTGCAACATGCCTCTGCAGGACAAGATACGCTGCTTTCCAATTTACAGATGGAGGAAATTCTGCATCTTGAATTTTGGCTCAGTGAACAATTAACGAGGCAGAAAAAAGTTCTGCACGTGGACAGGCGTAGCGAGGGGTTTTGGTGGCTTTTTGTTGTTGTTATTGTCTTGTGTTTGTTTTCATAATTCAGAGGGCAGCGCTGCTGGGAGATAAAATTGGTGGCAAAACAAATGAGTACATCGAATATCTTGTCCTTCTGCCCACTGTTACTGCTGCTGCAGCACTAAAACTAAAGTGCAGGCCTTCAAAAGCAGACTCCTGCTCAAAATCACATTTTATCAGAACCAAAGAGTAAATCAAGGGGACACATGGTTCAAACAGCTTTTTTTGCCGTGACTTTCCAACGTGAGGATGAGAGAAGAACTGAGGTGATGAAAAGTTTGATTGCGTGAAAAAGTGCCAGGTAACTACAACCAGATACACATTTAATAATATATTTTCGATGCGTCTACTACACCTCAATAATTCTCTTCAAATAATCCTTGCTATATTGAATTTTTCCATTCAGCTCAGTTCATGAAGGTTTTCTCACACAACATGCCCAGGCAGCTCTCGGAAGGGGTGTTGGCAGCCATCACTTTGCAGTGGTTGGAACCGTTGCGTATTGGTTTGGGTGCTTGGCAGGAAAGGTGTCAAAATTAACATTCCCTTAGCAGACAGAATTACAAATTGCTTCCAAATAAACAGCTATTATTGCACGTTACTTAACGGAAAGATCTAATTTATCAACTTTATTGTTGGGCTGTGAGAAAAAGAAAAAAATATTCTTTTAGATCATATTGTCTGTTTTCGCTGTTGAGTATTAATTAGATTTCTGTACTTGCCTTCCTGACTTGCCTCTTTCTGCCCAGGACTGCCACGAAAGCCTTTGGTCCTTTCAGTTTCCCGATTTGTGGCTTTTTAACAATTGGTTGAGGCGGTTGCCAAGATTCCCTCTAAGAGACAAGGTGAAAACACTCTCACTTCGCACGGCGGCTCTGAAACAAAGCAGAAAACGCGGCGCGCGGTTATTTGGGCAACGATTTCCTCCAGAGCGGTTTCCGTTCTACACCTCTGAGCGCACCCTTTTCCTTAGTTCTTTGACCAGTGACATTTTTTCAGTCAATACCGTATCCTTAAGGAAAAAGCTTGGAATATCGACTCCTGTGGAGCACCACACCATCTGGATACCAACGCTGACGTTTTCCCAGATCCGACCTATGATACTTCAAATAAATTAAAGCCTCGGTTCTTACATATACTCCTGTCCAAACTGCCCCAAATTAGTCATGATCTTCAGTCTTCTACTCTGGAATTCTATCCATTAGGCTGCTTGTCCTGCCAGTGCCTGTGAATGACATAATCTTGGATATCCAGGGTTTCTTTTCACTATGCAAGCGCTGCTGATCACATATCGCCCGGTTCCAAGGGTCTGCTTTTGATCGAAGCAAGAATAGCGGGGCTTAAGCCTTTTCTCTTTCAAATCAATTTTCAAAGACTGGCATTAATATTAAGGAAAAGCTCCAAAGCTCTTTGGTTTTAAGAAGAACATATAAATTATTTGTAAAATTTGTCACAGGGCTCAAACGAAACGTGCCAGATGGTGATACTCCCTCTCACAAACACATTTGCTCACCCTTTACTTCTCCTGGAAGAGTACCTGGGCGGCACGCGGCGAGGCAGCCGAGCAGAAAGTTATTGCTCTTGAGCAGATCTGACCTACATAACGGAAGTAAAAACATGAGTTGCTTTGTCGGGAGAATGACTGCTAGCATTGACATAATTTCATGGTCTGCTAATCCACGGGCAGTATTTCTGTTAACCGGGGAAACATCTTGATAACCTTCCTGGCACGTGCAGCAACCCCTCAGGAGAACTACGTAGCCACGTAAAGGGATAGATTGAAGCAGTTTGACAGTTGTCACTCTGAGCTTGCTTACCTGTTAACTGAGAAATATGAAGAGGATTCCCTGACTTCTCACTGTATGATTTACAGGAATCAAAGCCCTGCTTCAGAAACACCTTTCAGTCCAGCCAAAGGATATTTCACACATTTGCCATTTGAACGAGAGCGCCTGCGGCCACGTAGGATGCTCCTATATCGAGCAGAAGCCCTTTGCTTAAGATTTTCTGCTCCCAATATGCGTTTTACTTCTTTCATTTGCTAACTTTTTAGGGGCAGGGGAAGGTAGGGAAGAAGCAATTCCAGGGCATTTTTTTATCGACAGTTTAAAACTAATGTAGTACCATCAAAGTCACTTGCTCTGCTATTATTATTAAACTGGGATTTTTAATACCACCAGGATGAACACACCCATCATTTGACTTACCAGCTATATGTTACTTACAAGTTTGCTTTAAGCACTTTTTTTCCCCCTTAAGGCAGTGCTGGAGAAAGGAAAATTAAATCACAGCTGCTTTTTATGATAAATCCTGAAAGTTTAAAAGTAGAAGATGAATGAAAAGCAGTCATGCATCTAGGAAGAATGGGAGGTAAGCGTGCATGAGAACAAAAAGCAGTTAAAAAAAATGTGATCAAGAATATTGCATTAAAACTGAAATTGTTCCTGTTAAAAAGAACTAAGCACACCAAAACAGCAAAATAATGAGGTCAAAAGCATACAGTGTTCTCCCTGTTGATGGTAAACCTTTCTGTTCAAGATATGGAAACCAATGCTCTATAACTACATTTACTGTAAAAAGCTTTGCCATACTCTCCCTGCGAATCTCCTGCTGTGGCTGTGGTTTTACTGGAAAGCTAGGAATTACTGCAGGCTCTTATCAGCTAGCTAAAGGGCTTTGCCTGCGTAATTACACTGCTCTTAGTGCAGTAGACAAGTAAAGAAGCCCGAAAACTTCTATTTTGCGCAGTGCTTTTCAACATTCTCTGGTTTTCTCCTTTTTCCTCTAAGGGAGGTGTAGAGTCCTTTCTAAAGCATTGCTGTACAGGTGGAAGCGCCTTTGCTTTTCTTAGCTCAGTAGCGATATGTAAACCCCTTGGAAGTAATCTACCCGTTCTCAGATATCTGCACACCACAGCTTAGGTACCATCAGCACAGCCAGTTTATTCTGCAAAGGGCTGTCCTTATCATGGCTCGCTTTTCCCTGTGGTTTGTTTTTCTCCCCTATTTTGCTATTTTGCACGTCTGTGAGGACTAGCAATCACCCCGGTCCCAGACCTATCCTCCCTCTTTGGAGCACAAATATTTAAATATATATATAT
>NW_009712976.1:0-7872 GCF_000703405.1 Apaloderma vittatum | reverse complement strand
GCCTAGGCCATTCTACGATTCTATGATTCTTAAGGATGCTCTCGACACATTCTTCCCTTGGCTGTCCATCAGGTCATCCACTCCGTCATTTGAAAAAAAATCTTTCCAGTTCATGCTACAATTGCTAATTCCCAGCCACTCAAAAGTAATTAATGATGAAAGCAATTCCGTGTATGCATCCTACTGTCCTCACAGCTCTCATTAGGAACAAAACCTTTCCCAGTTGTAGCCTGTGATTCTGTTATTACAAGCCTGCACTGAGAATCTGGTATGCTTAAATTCAATATTATGTCATTTCAAACTGCCTCTCCTCTCAATCTTCTTACAGCATGATTCTTTTAAATCCCAGGCTACAAAGAACTTTCCTAAGCAGATGCACTATTAACGCCAGCATTTAATTTCAGAAAATTCACAGCTTGATACATTCAACACTTGCATTGTAAATAGTCAAGGAGGAAATGGCTTAGTTTCAGCCAACTTCAAAATATATGGGGGAAGACATCTAAATAAACATATTAAATGACAACTGTAAGAAGCAAGGTGTGGCCATCTCGAAGAACTCACTAGCAACAGGGGAAAAAAAGAAAGCATGTGCCTTGTCACCTAGTAACTATCACAATGGGGCTCTTTAACAATAAACAGATTAAAGAATGACAGAAATGTGTGCCTGGGGTGGTTCTGTAAATAAGCAGACTGATGGTCAAAGTCCCAAGAAATAAAAATCACTGCTACAAAAGCTTAAACGTACTGTAGAGAAAGAGGCAAAAAGGGGAGGGAAGGACTAATGTTTCACAGGTGTATGCATACAGAAAAACTCTTTCAAAACAGGGTGGATTTAGAAAGAAAGCAAAGAGCATTAAGGTAAGTGACTCTGAGGCACGATACCTTCTGAAAGGGGAGCAATAACAAGAACTTAATAAAGTCAATGCAGTTCACTGGACACCAGACACAGCCAAGCCCGCATTGCATAATATAATGGCCAGTAACAGTCAATTATGTCAGCTCCTTTCAACAGGAAAGGGGTTTGCAGCATCCTTGGGTAGATGTCTTTTGCTCATAGCTCTGCTCCTAAGAGAGACCTTGTAGCAAAGTCACTGATGAAGAGGGAATCACATACTCTCCATGGATATTTACAATCCACGAAACAGTGAAAACACAGTTCTCACATAAGCTAAGATCACATATGCTCTTCACCTCTGGATACGTTAAAAGGATCTGGACAGGTTTTATAGGATATGAAACAAACTCATTTTTAAATAAGAGTACAACGTAAATTTACAAAGCTATCCTCTTTCCCCTTCCATTTCGTATCTGTCACAGCAGAGCACTGAAATACCAGATTAAAGTCTCAGAATGACCCAAAGCTGCAATATAGATATCAGAGAGTTGGTGTTGGACAAGGAAAGGCACAAAGAAGCACTCCACAGCTTAGGGGCAGATGATGCCATGCCAGAAGGTTCCTACATACCGTGACCAGGCCAGGCAACCAGCTAAGCAACAGAAAAATCTGGTGACGGCAACACAAGCAGCCGAAGTCTCCAGAAGTCCCTCCTACCCTTACGAGGATGTCATCTCAGAACTCGTACAGTTGCCACGGCAGTCTGTGCCGTAAACCTGCAAAGGAAACACTGCATACCTCTAAGCAAAGTCCACGTTTACAGGAAAAAATACTACCTAGAAAACAAGACCCCTGAAATTGCTTCAGGGCAATTCTCTTTACATAGCAATTTAAGATTCGTATTTCCTTCTCAATGTGCACTGGATCGGTAACTTACAAAATTGCCGCTGTTAATCTATTTCACTTTTCGAGATGGCGCCTTCTCAACACAAGCCCTACTGGAACTTCATCATAAAAACTTCATTACAGAACAATTAAGGAGATTGTTGCTTGTCACTAACCTTTCATATCAGTTCTGGTTTCTGAACTCCTGGCAAGCTAAAGAAAATTAAAATTCAGTTCTCTCCTTTCTCTGCAGTTCAGGTTTAGCGTGCAGCTTGCTCTGTCAGTTATTGGGAGAAAGGACAATGCTTGTCCTCTGGCCAGCTTCTTAAGAAGACAGCTAGGAAAGAGGTTTACTCTTAACATCCTCAACCTGCCCAGTGAAAGCAAATCACTACTTCTTTTCCCTAACACTACATGAGAAGACTTGGGCAGCTCTGCTCAACACAAATAAGCTATCCCAGCCACTGTGTTAACGTTCTCTGTCCCAGATTTCAACTCATTTTACAAACATCTCTGCTCCTCTGTGCCCTCCTCTCCAACCAAAAAAATGCTCATTTTATATATGGGGTTACATAAATTTTTTTGCTAGTAGACCTCAATGCTGTGGGAGTGAGCAAGCGAAGAATAGTTTAATTTTTATACTGGAGATGCCAGATGCAGACACTTAACAAATCATTCCCGTTTGGGCAAAGCTGAATGCAGGAAAGCAGACGTACAGCTTGCCTACATATTTAGAAAGTTGTGGGTTTCATCTCTGTATAACCCAGCTGCTGTATGAACAGAAAATTCTATGTCCCAGTTAAACCAGTTAGAACTGCAGTGCTTTCATGATGACTGCCCTGTAGGTCCACCTGCGATTCTCTGGACAGCAAAGCGAGCAACAAAGCACCTGAAACTGTGGCTGGTGTAAACAGATGCTAGAAAGTGTTTCCTCTATTTTCAGTAATCTGGTTTTCTAACAGCTCTCCAAACATCAAGAGATCTGCTCATTGATATGTGGCATATCTGAAGACAGAAATACTATCGATGTAGTTGTGCAACCTTTCAAAGCGGAACAAATTATAATAATTAAAAAACCAAGACATAAACATAAAAAGGCTGCTAAAAAAAAACAAAACAATCTAAAGAGCTAAATCTAGAACTGGGAGGTCTGGAAGACAGACTAAGTACTACCCTCGTGGAAATACAGCTCCTAAGGAAAATACTGACTTGTTCAGAAAACAAGTAAATTAAATTGCAATCATGTGAATTTCCAAGAGGAAATCACATACATTTTACAACTATTTTGAAGATTCGCACTTACACCTCAAATCACATTGTAATACACTTTCCCACTATTCCAGCCCTCCATCTACAAGTTAAAGCTCCCAGCAACACACCCAGACCCACTCACTGACATACACTACTCTCCTGGACACAACTACAAATGAAACTTCCCCTACGTGCCTTCGCATTGTTCCATATCTTGACCTGAAAAGCACGGAGCACCAGAAGCTCAGCTTCTTTAGCTAATATACAGCTTGGAGATGGGATAGAACTTCAGCTCGTTTTGATAGGGTGGAAATTAATATTTATTTTGCATGCAATTAAGGACCAACTTGTAATTCAGTTATACTGAGCACTATGTTTCAAAATATGCTTTTTTCTACATGATTTTCAAAAATTCCTATAAAGAAAGGACGAGCAAAAAACCCGAGGTAGCAGGTTCACACTCATCCCCTGAAAACTGCTATTCAACGATAACTGTGACTTTAAAAAGGAGTAATACAGCATCACAGCGTACCTGTAAATGCATAATCGGTATGTACTCCACCATTTAAACAACTCTGCCTCCTATTCACTCATGTAAAAGCACATATAATATGAAATCCCAATCTGATGATGGATTTTTCCAAGTGACTCATTACACTCAAGCAGAATTCCAACTCGGAAGCACCTCTCTTCATGCAAGCAGCTACATGTAAGCTCATGAAACAATGACAAATACAAAATTTGAGCAAAACTACTTTTATCATTTATACTTCAATAATGTGTTGGCTCTTCCCTCATCACCGCAGAATAGACTAAAGCTCTGGTAAATGAGTTTTTTATACTGCCTTACATTTCAAC
Organism: Apaloderma vittatum; assembly: GCF_000703405.1. NCBI lineage: Eukaryota > Metazoa > Chordata > Aves > Trogoniformes > Trogonidae > Apaloderma > Apaloderma vittatum. Next base: position 4,040 of record NW_009712976.1, on the reverse strand, counting down.
TCATGAAATGCAGTGACACATGACTGAAGTTTCAACAGTCAAAAGGCTTTTCTTAATGAAGTTCTGATGTTCATCTGAAAACCTCAACAGAAGCTGAACAGTTCAGTTACAGACCCACTTTCCCCTTGCAGATTCCCAGGCAACAAGAAGACAACAGTACAAGTGATTTAGCCAGTCTTAAATAGCAAATTCAAGTGCTAACATAAGTTTCAATATAATCCAGGGTAACACTGGAGATGTACTTTATTTCAGAGAGTTAATTAGGATTTACTGGCTGAAGAACACAAAAGAGAATGACAAAGATGTTCAGTTTTCTTGACAAGTCCCACACATATGATGCAAGCAGCAACCAAAGTAAGACTTAAAGAAGTTACGTGCCAAAAAGCTTCACAAACGCTAGAGTATTTATTAGGAAGACCACAATTTATTTGTCTGAACAGTTTGTTCCACAAAGGACTATTCCTCTCCTTTAAATATGCTACGCAATAGGCTATTAGAAAGATAAGCTTAGATGAATCACAAAAGAACAATAAGTACTTTCCATTATATTTAAACAGAATATCCTACGATAGAGACATTAAAGTAACCATTAACAATCAGATAACCGTTAGAATCACAGGAACTACCACTTCATTTCAATTCAGGTTTAATTTCCCACCTGTTGCACTCAGTAACGCACAAAGCTGTAAGACAGCTTGCATGGTACCATCCGTACAACGACACTCCAACAAGAGTGCTGAAGGAATAATTGATTTTGGGGTATGACAACACTGGGATTTTTTTCCTGGTCCTGTTCATTGTAAAATCTAAGATGTATCTCTTGAAGAAATTTTCACATCTTTACTAAATTAATTATCTGAGCAAATGCTTACTCAAGTCAGTGCTGACATGTCATTGCACCAGAACTCTTGATAAAACTTTTACATGACAATAAAGAGAAATCTTACAGCTTGTGTTGAGTTGTTAGCTACAGTATAATTATAACACTTTCACCTAAACTAATCTGGTCAGACTGAACACACCTTTCTACTTGTTTGGTGAGGTTTTTTGTTCCTTTTTCCAAAGCAAAATAGCCTCAACTACTGTTTACTAATCATCATGTTGACTATCAGAACAAACTCTCCTCTTGTTTCCAAATAATACCCAACTTCTCTGTATTTTGCCCTGTATCTTTCATAAGAACTCCACCACAAACGGCTTTCCCAGACTAAGTGCTGCACCACCAGATAACACTGCAAAAGAGAGACACTCAAATCCTAGAGATAATTCTATTTTCAACAAAAGTTTATAAAGAAATAAGGATTTAGCTAAAGAAGTTCTGTTTATATGAGAAGATACAAAAAGCAGCTCTACTGTACACCAGCTGTACAGAGGGACAAATCAAAGATTCCAACTAAATTGAAAGAGACTGGAATAGAAAGGTCCACAAACCCCAGGTATTTTATATAACCTAGCATGAGATGTGTAAACATGACGCCAGAAGGACTGTCTGAAATATGTTTGGTTACATCTCCGCATGTAAAGGTGATGACAGCAACAAGCCACTCTAGTTTAAAAGCGATGAAACACAATAAAAGGAGATGAACTGAACTGAACAGCATCATAATACTTAAGATCAGAACAAGAACACCCTAGAAAAAGGCAAAGTTTATCACCACTGCCTGTGTTCCATACAAAACAAACAGAGGGTGCCCATGAGGTCTCATTGACCACCTTCCTGCCTTTACATATCACACATATCAGAAATGAAACAGACACACCTGAGTCCCAGCTACACCACTAGTGCTCCCAATATTAAGTCACTTTCGGCCAAGACCAAATACAAGCTACTGCTTTCATTTAGAGGATGGTGCAACGTAAGGTGGTCCCATGTACACAGAAAAGCCGGAGACAGGCAGGACAACCATGACTCACAGCACGAGTGGAAAAGCTGTCCCCGTACTGGGACACTCAGTGCTCCAGCCCAGGCATAAACTTGACACAGCTCACACAAAGACTTGCTTTGATGCACACGCTTGCAGGGATGGGAGCAGAATGACACGTATACACAGTGGGTTCTCTCTGGATTCCCTTCCTTTTAGCAGCTTAATACTTATCTCAGTTATTTTTCCTTTTTTTTAATCTGACTTTATATAAACACCAACACACAGTGCCAAGGTGCAAAGCTCAGCATTACTATGAATTCTTTTAACATGTGTCAAGTACTTTAGAATATCAAGCTTACTCAAACTTTTATCTTTGCTTTCCTTTGGTTACGTCACAAGTTAGTTGAGCAATATTGTATAAGCTTCTTCAAGGCAGTATTAGTTTTTCTACCAATCTCATGCAAATGGTTAATATTATGATCAAATTATCTCCACATATGCAGTCAAGTACCAGCACAACTCCAAAACAAAACTCATTAGTTAAGGCTTAACGAGTGGGATTTGTTCCCATCACAACACAAGTCATGGGGTACACCTTGAGAGTGTGATGTTTGTTGTCCTACTAGTCTCCAAGGTCAGAAGCTCGTGTCTCGGGGAAAAAAAAAACACATACTAGCAACAGAGTGCTTTTGCTGCAAACTTCAAACGAGATTTGGATACTTAAGCATTTATGTATAGACTTGCAAGCTTCTGCTAGTAGAGTTTCTTTAGCATAGAACAACTCTTTCTTATCTAAGTCAAAAAAATCAAGTAAAAAAACCCAAAACAGTCTCATCTACGCCACTTGGCAACAGCACCAATATAATCTTTCAGGAATTTAACATCATGCTTTCAACTTTGCTTTTATCCTCTCTTCTGACACCGATTTGCCTCTGATGAGATTTTTCCCACATCCTCCCAGTCTGAGGCAGCAGGGTTTTGGTCCATGACCTGATGACAGGACCTATCTGTCAGGCTTTCCAATGCTGCTTTTGGCAACAGGAAAACAAGTTCAGAACTAAACACAGGACAGTGCCAACTACAGGAGCCCACACATTAACAGAAGTTGCAAACTATTGATTTAACATACTTATCCTGACTAGTAACACTACTGTATCCAGAAAAGTGCTTGATTTTTTTCCACAGCTTTTTAAAAAGCCAGCTTCGGGAAATTTAATATTGGCCTGGGGTAGTAATAAGCAACACCTCTGCTAATTGGGACCAAAGAAGCCATTCTCTGTATTTAGTTCTTCAGTCCTTTTCTAACACTTTGAAATAGTGACCCCCACAAAACCAACAAACATCTGTTAACAGCCCCAGATAAACTTTTATAAAACAATATATTGTTTTAAATCCAAGGCTTCAGAAAAAGAAGGTCTCAAAGGCAATACAAGTTTACTTTTTCTTTTGCATAAAATGGATGACATTTCAAACAGTCTCATGAAACACATTCAGATTTTCAGTTTCTCACACTTTAGAGCTTAAGCATCTCCTCCCAAAGTCAATGGCAACATAAGCATTCACAGTCGTTAGTAATTAGTGTAACCACATTTCCTTGTCGATATAAAAATACAGCCGTGGCTCACACTGTTCCAACAATTTCCTTATACAACAGAACGTACCAGGACACTGGTCACATGTGTTCTTTTAATGTATTCTGCTTACAACATTTTAACTTCTGAAAAGAACAGTTTTACAAGACAAAGTCAATCAACAACAAAGCCAGACTACCCTATTTCTGACCTCGCACCCAGACTCCGATTCCCCAGGAGATCCCGGTCAGCTCAGAGTCCCACCAGCAGCACACCCCTATCTGACTCACCTGTTTTCTAGCACAAGAGCCAAAACCCGCGACTCTACCTCATAATCATTTTGCTGAAGTTGCAGTAAAGCTTCCTGCTCTCAAACCCAGAAGGGCAAGCAGCTTCTTTCAAAACCATCTGCAAAAAACAAGGGCACAGACTCCACCGCAACACGGCGGCCGGCTCTGAAAAAATAACCTTCGCGCTGCTGTAACAGCTGCTGGGCTTCGTTATCCCCTTAGTTAACCACGTAACGAAATCAACACCCAACCAACCGAACAGAGCAGCCTAATCAACAGCGTGGAGGAGAAGGCTGTCAGGAAACAAAGAAACT
>NW_009712975.1:0-1902 GCF_000703405.1 Apaloderma vittatum | reverse complement strand
TTGTGTGTTCCCCTTTTGTATTTGATTTTTGGCAGGAGTTCTTTGTTTATCCATATAGGGCTCTTGGTGTTTTTACCTGATTTCTTCCTTTTAGGGTTGCAATGCCTTTGAACTTGGAGGAGAGGATGCTTGAAAGCTAACCGGCTTTCTTGGGCTCCCAGTCCCTCCAGGGCTTTATCCCATGGCACACTACCAAGGAGGCGCCTGAAGAGGTGAAAGTCAGCTCATCTGAAATCAAAGGTATCAAGCTTGGTGAGCTTCCCCCTCTTAGCTGCCCTTAGGATCTCAAACTCCACCATCTCATGGTCACTGCAGCCAAGGCTACCCACAAGTTTAACATTACCCACCAGCCCTTCCCTATTGATGAGAATAAGGTCTAACATGGCACCTTTCCTCATTGGTTCCTCTATCACTTGGATAAGGAAGTTATTATCAATGGAAAGAGCTTGGCTCCATCATGTTTGCAATTGCCTGCAAATATCTGTAGGCAGCTGTTTACACTACAGCTTAGCTTCATCCTGCTAGCTTCAGTAATCCCAGCTCTTTCGACCTCTCCAAGCATGTCACATGCCTGAGGTCTCTGACCATCTTGGCAGCCTTCTTCTGAGGCCAGACAATCTTTTAACAGTTCCTCTGAATCAGGAAGCCCAAAACTGGGTGCAGTCTTCTGGTATCACTAGTGATGAGGAGAGGAGAAAAATAACTCTTCTCGGTCTGCTGACTTTACTTTTCCTACTTGTTAGTTCCATGAGAACGCTGCAAGCCCTGATTGTCCCTGCCCAGACTTATTGTGATGTGTTATTTTTTTGTTGATCATGTGGAAATGTATGCTTTTTTTTTTAAAATCCATAGCATTCCTGTTGATCCAATCCTTAAGATTGTTTTGACAGAGGTTCTGCCATTCACTGGTCAACCCTTCAAATTTATGCTGTGTTTAAACTTTCTTTTTTTTTCTTGTAATGCTCTCTTCCAGTTTTCTAAGGAATTTTATCCTCTAGACTGCTAGTAACAGGTGCTTCAGTATTTATCCTTGATGCGTGGTATTTATCTACTCATTACTAGACATCACATCATTACCTAAACCTGAAGTCCAGAAAGTTTCAATGCACCTGTAAGTCTATTCATCCTGTCCATATGTTCCTTAACTTCTAAATAAGAATACTGAGAAAGGCAGTATCAAAAACTTTACTGAAGTCAAGAAAAGTTTCATCTATTGCTCCCTGTTCATCCATGTCAAAAGCCACCATATAAAACAGCCATACTAGTCAAGTATGTTTTGCCCTTGGTGAAGTGGGTAGATAATTTCTGACTGCCTTTTTATCCCTTATGTGCCTGGAAATTAATTCAAAGAGGATACATTCCGTTATGTTTCCATGAACTCAGATAAGTTTCACCCACATATAGTTTCCAGGTCCACCTTATCTTTCTGGAAGATGAGTATAACTAATTTTTTTCCAGTAATCATGGACCTCATCTCATTGCCGTTATTTTTTACAGGTAACAGGAAACCACCTTACAATCACGGTACCAAGGAGTCAACACAAGACACAGTTATGTCCTAGACTAGAAAGGATATAGTCAGAGCTTTGGGAAAAAAAAAAACTCATGATTTCTCTTGTTAAGGCAAGAGGTATGTGGAAAAGGACAGCAGTGAGAAAGAAAAGAGAGAATACAATATTATCTCTGTTTGGAAGAATTTTTAGAAGTATGTTGGAATATATATGGGTTTTTTGCATCCCCTACTATAAAGGGCTTTTTTTTGAAAATATTGGAAAATGCAATACAGATACGTAGAAATTACTGAGAATGGGAGCAAATGCCTTGCAGTGAGAGTTTACAATGATTATTTCAAAAATAGCATAAGGAATTCTATGCTCTTGTCCTGGGTTTGAGCTAAAACCC
>NW_009712974.1:0-3311 GCF_000703405.1 Apaloderma vittatum | reverse complement strand
TTAGAGGCCGGCCCAGCCCTAACCCATTACATCAACTCTTGGAGCTCTCCAGTTCAGCCAGATTTCAATCCAGCTCACTACCCACTTAAATGGCCCACATTTCAACAGTTTGTCTGTGAGGATGTAACAGGAGACATTCAAAAGCCCTGCTTCAGAAAAACAGCACACATTGCTCTCTGCTTATTCACCGCTCATCATATACCCAGTGCTTTCCTCCTGTGACAGATTTCTCTGCAGCATATAATGGAGATCTTCATAAACGTGTTTGATTAAAACTTATTAGGCCACCTAGTATAGCGGTGGTTTCTAACTGCTGAAAAATGAACTGCTTGACCTGCCTTTGTAAAGAGCTACAAGTTACAAGAAATACAGAGCTTATTTAACAGCACATATCAGATGGTCAATGCGAAGATTTTTGTCCAGGTTGGGCGTGGGACTGTTGTTTTGTTTAGAAAAAGAGGAAAGAAACAGAGGGCAGCAGGGATTGCATTGCCACTTGTGTTGCTGAAATTGCCCTGAAGGCTGCTTTTACAGCAATGAGAAGCAGCAAGTATGATTAATGAACACCTGGCAGGTAGAGTGTTTAACACTGTTAAATAGTTCTGAATTGAACTGAAAATATAGGCCTTGTACACATGGATATCCAGATAAGTTTCATTTCTAGACAAATTTTGAGACTGGATACCAGCACAAAATTCCTTCAATGATTTTCAAATACAAAAAAAAATAAAGTAATTTGCATGAATATGGCACAACTGAATACTTTGTATTTTTTTTAGTTACACAGAACTGCTCAGAACACATTGGTTCTACCTCAGCAATCTCCTGAGCAAATACTAGCTCGCCTAGACCAAGTCAGTTTATATGTTTTGATGAAACTTCCATCCTCAAACAGTGTTATTGCAAACAGAGAGATTTAATTAAATACTTGCATTTGAAATAGATGCTGAGAGAGTTCATTCAACAAAAAGCACGTGAGAAAAGGGATTTAAGTGAGAAAGTTGTAACAGTTGAGACACAGGAGATGTCACCAAATAAGTATTTGGTATAATTGCCAAAGCTCAGAAAATCATTAAAAAATTAACTCTTCAGTTTGATGACCTAGAAAATAGAGGGAGGTGAAATAATGTGCATATGAAAAGGATTAAAGAAGAAGCCAAGAGGCAAGGCTTAGCAGGTTTAACTGGGTGGAATTAAAAATTGTTTAAAGAATGATGAGCTGACAACAGTAAAAAGAGATTCAAACTGGCTTCACCAGGAAACAGATCTACACATTTTTCTGTGAAACTTCACTTGTATTATCTCAATAAAAGAACTGTTCAGAAGAAAATAACAGAGAATGAGCTAACTGTGAGTGATCTGAAAAGTGTGCAGGCACACACACAATTCTTTTGGCTTTTAAGGAACACTATACAAAGAAAAGCAAGTACAATACTAACAGTGTTTTCATTACTTCTGAAGCATTGAACTTGGCTGCAGAAGAAAGAGGACTAGATGTCTAATAATTAGAGATAAAGTAGAAGCTAACAGAGATACCGCCATGTGTTATGTAAACTGGATAGGGTTACACATGGAGATCTTTTTACCGCTATCATAATCCATGTTAGAATAAAAAGAGGTACTAGAACAGGACGTTTTTCACAGAATCATAGAATCACAGAATCATATAATCACAGAATCATAGAATCGTAGAATGGCCTAAGTTGGAATGGACCTTAGAGATCATCTAATCCAACCTCCCTGTCATGGGCAGGGACATCTCTCAGCTAGACCAGATTATTCAAGGCCTCATGCAACCTGGCCTTGAACCCCTCCAGGGAGGGGGCAGCCACAACTTCTCTGTCCAACTTTGCCTTGACCACCTCCAGGGAGGGGCCAGCCACAACTTCTCTGGACAATTTATTCCAAAGTCTTGCCACTCTTGTACTGAAGAATTTCTTCCTAAGATCCAATCTAAATCTATTCTCCTTCAACTTAAGCCCATTTCCCCTTGTCCTATCGCTGGACACTCTTGTAAAAAGTCCCTCTCCAGCCTTCCTGTAGGTTCCCTTCAGGAAGTGGAAGGCAGCTGTTAGGTCCCCCCAGAGCCTTCTCTTCTTCAGGCTCAATAATCCCAGCTCCCGCAGCCTGTCCTCACAGCAGAGGTGCTCCAGCCCCTGGATCATCTTTGCAGCCCTCCTCTGAACACGCTCTGACAAATCTATGTCCTTCTTATGGTGGGGACACCAGAACTGGATACAGTTTTCTGGAAGAAAGGGACATAATAAGTTTACAGTAATATTCAGAGAGACGAATTTAAAATGTTCAGAGTTCTTGTCTAACAAACGTGAGGAAGCAGAATTTATGTTAGTAAGCAATTAGTAAAAGGAACTTCAAGTCTCAGTAAGACATGTATAAATAGATACACAAGTTTATTCACAGAATGCTTTCATATATACCTGAAATATGTTATAAGGGAACCAAGTAAGATGTTTAGTCAGATGGAGGTGTATTCGATGAGTTTTATCCATTATTCACACGGAGATAATAACCACCCTCCTATAACAGATTTTAGACAAATTTCAAAACGCGTTCAGAGACAGCAAACAAAGACTGTCCTTGTCAGCCACGAACAACTCACTTGCTGCAACATGTCTTTCTTGCTGTGACATGCCTGGAGATTTTCTGGTACGGGTCATGGAGTGCTTTAGCCATCCTGGTGGCAGGAAGCACTCAAGGGAGCTCTTCAGTGAGTGTCAACAGGGGCCCAAAGCCTGGAGGTGGATCTAACTGAGGTAGGACCCTGCCCAGGAGGAGCTTGTCTGCCACAGGTGTCCCCTCAGCCACTCCCAGGAGATCTCTCCAAGCTGTGGGACAGGTGTGTGCGAAGCTCTGCTACAGACACAGTGAGAGCAGCCATCCTCTGGGCTCTCCACCACAGGAGGAGGAGCGACAGTGCTTCCGGCCTGGCCAGGGAGCTGCAGGGATGAGCGATCCCACCACCAGTGCCATACCCAGGATTTTGTGGCTGCTCCTACAGCACGCCCAAATCCTCCAGTTTTGTTTGACCGTGGAAAACTTCCCATGTCTTTGCTTCCCATGTGATCTCAGAGGGAAGGCGTCTTAACAGGTCACATCCAGCACTTCAAAACTGAGAAACTTCCACCAACCCTAACATGGGCTTTTGCCACCTGCTACTGTGCGCTAAACATGGGCCAGGGCAGGTCAGGGGAAGTGCCCTCCACCACAAAACCACCGTCCTGCGGCCGGGCACGACGCATCACTGCCCCCGGGGCCCTCTGCCCGGACACGCAGCGGCCGCGGCCGAGCCC
>NW_009712973.1:0-13645 GCF_000703405.1 Apaloderma vittatum | reverse complement strand
CAGAAAATGGCCGTGGGTCCCGCCGGGGTCCCGGAGGACGCAAGCGGGGCCTGCTCTGGCCGCCTTCCCCCATCCCAGCGCCCCCCCGCCATCCAGGTTCGCCTCCTGTTCCGCCTGCTTAAGGGATACCGTACAGCCAGGAATAACAGAACCTTGTCCGAGTAACAGTGACAAGGAATCCAACAGCATGAAAACAGAACGGAGGAAAAGCTAATCGGCCGGTATAGAAAGCACATTAAAAGGGAGGCTAGACGTGGGTTAAAAATCCAACCCAGTCACAAAAGGGTGTTACCAGGTTAAAAAGGATGAATGAAGGGGCCCGAGAAAGATGCAGAAAACATCCAGGCCGAGTCGAGCTGTCCTTCAAACTCCTCCTCAAATTCTTGCTACTTCTATTCATCAAAGCTTCTGGCTGAGACACTCGCAGTGGATATATGGAGAAGACGTGGATGGCTGGAGTTTAAGCGCTGTCAGAGCGGGTTTAGCTGCCCACAGCAAATGAATGCAGGGCAAGAGATTAAGATGGAACTGTTTTGCCCTGCTCAGACTGAGTGTGCACCAAATACATTGCATGAACTGTCTTCAGTAGGTTGGTTTCTTCCCCCTATATGGAGCAGTGAGTGACTCACGGCGCAAACTTATTTGCGTATGACCAGGCTTTTCAACTGTGAAATGCAGTTCATCAGCAAAGATGCTCAGAGGCTTTGTGTGAGTTTATTAAATCAGGAAATCAGGAGACAGGGATAGGTGGTATGTGAAGATGATCTGGGGAACTTAAAATACAGACAAGGCTACAGTAATTTTTCCCTTCAGAGCTGGATTTTGAGGCTGGTTTTTTTTTAATATAAAAGTTTAAACAGAACAAGCATTCATATTTCAGTCCCAGGATGCTTTATATCTCAGAAATCTCTTTATCCCCTGGCCACAGAAGTGTTTTGCAACTCTAAAGCAACTAGAATGCTGTTTCAACAATAACAACGCGAAAGTATATGTCTGATTGCATACCCTGTAGTCATGGATGTAATATACTGTACCTGTGAAGTACGTTGGGTTGCGATAAAAATCAGAATCCTTTTTGCAATGTAGTCTTGCATCTATTTCCCACCTTAGCCTTAAAAGAAATCAGGTCATCTCATCTGCACAGAACATAACAAACAAGACTTAACTGGGACAAGACATCCTTTCCTCAAGCTATAATCAGCAAGTGCCTCAAGCATCTGGCTGGAAGTCCTCTCTTACAGGCACAAAGCTCCTCAGTTTCAGCTTGTTTTTGTGTTTGTCCTAATGATACAGTGCAAAGTGCTATTCTGAAATGGAAAACAAGGCGACCTGTTGCCTCATATGAAGTTTCTATACCTTTTATCTGAGTTGCCCCTTCTGGCACATGATGTTTCTTTTGGCTCTTGAGGCAAAGCAGATGATCTGAAACACCTGAGGCTGTCAGCCCTCAGTCTGCTTCTTGCTGATGGCTTGCTGGTGAGGGTTTGCCAGGTTTCATTGCAGACGCTAGGCTTCAAAATGATTGCAACACTTAGGAAAAAAGTTATTGACAGCCTGAAATGAGGGAAGCTTCTGGCATCTTCTCATAGCAGCGACCTCCAACACCAAAACCTGGCCATGCAAACCCAACACGCCACTTCAGGTGGCACAACTGCGGAGGATTTGGTATGAAGTGTATTACTGCACCTTCAGTTACAAACAGAACACTACCCTCCCTATTTGGGAACCTTTCCTGAATTCACTCACTGAACGTCCTTAAAAATATAACCAAGATTGACATTTAAAATGAAATATAAATAAGCAAGCTGGCAGGAAACAGAAGACCCAAAAAAGGTTTAAACTACCATCATCAAACTTATTTCCTAGGTCTTGAACCTAATAAATGATGCTGCCTCTCAGCATAGGATCTTCAAATCAGCCTGCAGGAAGGCTGGAAATGCAGTTTGACCCCAGGTGTTCAGGAAGTTAACACACTAGATGACATTGGCGCTTCTAGCTTGAGGAAACAGAAATTGCCTTCTCCTGTTTTTATTCCTAACTTTTAATACATTCTGCACAGATCAATATAAATAGGCTAATCCCTGTTTTTATACATATGTAGCACATAGCTTACATTACTGCTCTATTTTTAAATAAGCAAAAACTTCTGATTTATAATCTGTAGTCAATGAAGAGTCTTAAGACTTTTAAATGTCATAGCTGATGCAAGTATCCTTTATTTCATATACATCTTAGTGCAATCTCTGCTTTTAATATTTAAGAGACACCATACCCAATCATTCATGACAAGTCTGGTTAAAGTGCAGTTCCCCTCATTTTTGAGAATGTCAGGCATTTGCTGCAGCAGCACTGAACACCGGATTCTCCAATTTGTATCCTTGCTTACTTTGCTGCTTGCAAGTTCCAACAATACTTTAAATGAATCTGAATGCCATTTCTGTGTATTTAAAAATGTAGTAAAACAGAAGAAAATGGGTCAGTGACATTTTGCCAGCCAGGAGGTTTCTCCTGCTCAGAAAGGTAATGAGATATCACCTCTCCATATCAATTTTCTGCTGGCTTAGGTTTTCAGACCTTAGGATAGAAACTCATGCCATTTCACTGATCTTTCAGGAAAAGAGAAGCAAAACGGCATTTTTTTTTTAAAGTGATAATTCCCTTTCTATTCCTAACAAAGAAAAAGGTAACTATAAATTCACAAAACAGCTACAAGAAACCAATTATTAATGACAAGAAGTCCATGTAAAAGCATTTTGAGTAATTACAAAGAGAGAAATAATCCAAAAACAAAGTGAAAATAATAAGGTTTGTGGGAGGAGGGGAAAAAATTATATGAAGTGGAAAAATGCAAGTAAACAGAAACTGTAAAAGGGAGAAAAACTAGGAGACCTGGAAGAAAACATCCACAAAATGGCACTGCACAAAAAAAGTGAGCAAGAGTCATAATGTGGCCAAAAACCAGACCAATGAAGTCTGCAAGAATTTCACAGAGGAGAAAGTTACTATTTCCCCTCTCTGGGGTCTGGCTATTGCTTCAGAACACGATTTCAGTTTTTGATTGTTGTTCCCGCCAGAATGTTTGTATTAGATTTGGCTCAGCTGATCAGAACAAATGCCATCAACTTCATAACATAATGATAATTATAAAGGCATGCCTCAAATACCCAAACATACACGTTTACAAACACAGGTACAGGACTGAATGGTAGAAGGTTTTCAAGGACATAAGTCTTTGGCACTTTCAAACATCTCCTATCTGATTTTCTTTTAAGGTTGAGCCAGCATTAAAAGAGGTGTATATATCACAAAAACTTCACACACTTCAAATACACAAAGTAACGCAAATATTTATACACTATTCCGAAAGTTTAAGCTACACCGAGAACTGACCTTGCAGTTTAAATAAATCTTTGAACATTGTGTTTTAATATACTATACAGTATCTTACAACCAAATATAACCTTTATTTAAAAGTACTTGTAGTTTAAATGGATTTAACAGCAAAACTTGACATTTGTTAGTTACAAAATGATAGAGAAGCTCTGTATGATGTGTCATACATATCACAATTTATGTATTTTTTAACCACATTCTTGCAGAATCTTATAATATAAAGAAGAGTCTGCTCCAACTCTGCATTTTTTGACATTGACTCATTAAAATTAATGAATTCTTTGAATGAATTCCCTAGGAATGGTGTTTGCACCACAAAACAGACAACTCTGGAATTACTTTCAGTGTTTTTTAAAACCTATTGCAGTGTGCAACCAGCAAAGATGTGCACAGGCAGCTGGATTACGAAAGGAATATAAACCCCAGTATTTACACCAGTTAAAAATAACTTTGTTTTTTAGAATGTGCAGCTAACTTACTAGCAAATCACCTTTTGAAAAGCACAGGCAAATGAGGACAGGTTTAGAATAACATCTATTCTTTTTACTAGAGATTTTTCATATATATGATCTATTAAGTTTATAACATTGTTTTACAATATTGTAATATTAAGTTTGTAAGATCTTGCTATTTGCCTTCTGCTACCAACAGTGAAGCTGGGTATTTTATAACAGAAATAACATTCAGTTCTTCAAATTCAGTGCACCTTATCAAATCAGTACCTACCAAGTTATTTTTAAAATTCCCACACAGAAGAATATGAAAAACATTAATTAAAGTGACTGTAACATGCCTTTAAAATTGTGTTACCACTTTCAAAAAAAAAAAAGAAGGAAGAACCAATTTTTATTTTACATATCATCTGAGCTCATATTTGTTCATGCAGCAGCTGTGCAGGTGAAAAATATTCTTGAACAATCTTGTGTAACTTATAAATTGTTTTTCCACCTGAAGCTGGGAGACGACTCATGTACTGTTCAGAAAAAAAAGATGAAATTAGTCAGAAACTAACATTGAGATGCTATATATAAACATTCGACTATCTCACAATTAACCGGTACATACATAGGCATGTCTAGACATCCCATTTTATAATTAAAACTACTGGAGTACTTCAGGCCAGTGTTGAGTTTTAATGGAAGGTGATAAACATTAACTGTTTCACCATGGAACCTAGCAATATAAAGAACAATTAATAAAAAGGGTTTAGTAATCTTACAGTTAAAGTTCAGAACATAAAAATTTCTAGATGTTAACAAAACTGAGGTAGCAGAGCACTTGTTGCATTTTCTGAAATTCATGAACTTCAGAGAAAAACATGATTTGTCCTGCTAAACTAAGAACAGTCAAATTATTTTATCTCTTCATCAGATATGTCTTAAAAATGTGAAACAATGCCAAGATATTTATATCCCAACATGTGAAAAAGCTTAAATGCGCATATTGTGCCATGCTTCTGTATACAAGACATTATTTTCCTGTGTTAAGTAAGAAAAGAAAATCTATACAGGCAGTACAACTCCTAATTCAAGTCATAAATCTTACACACCAACATCAGCTGCAACTCCCAGAATAAAGTGGAGTAATGACTGCAGCAGATCGCATATGGCCATAATTTGCAGTAACTCTCTTGTAAGGTTGTAATATGCCTGTCACATTCACTACCAATACTGACAATATGTTCCTTTAGAAAAATATTTGGTGAAAATTAAGCAGAGAATGTTACAACTGCAACTCAAGTCTTCCGTAATGGGAACAGAACTTGAAACGCTGCAGCTCAGACTATGTGGAAAGGACATTGTCTCAAAACCAAGTGTCACGAGCACACAAACATTTGTGTGCTGCATGTTCAGAACCAACAGAATCAATTTTCCTTAACAGCTGTCCTTAATTTGAACTGAAATACTAGTGAAGGTCATGTGATATAAGTGTTTATCACGGATCTGGGTCTGAGCCTGTATTTAAAAATTTTGCAGCTGTTGCCATACTGCAGAGATCAGCACAGAAACGCCCAAAGTGTTCTTATGAGGTTACTCTCCTTCGCTGTGAGCACAAATTAGACTGAAAACCAAAATATTTTGAAGGGCACTTCTTGTGCTTAGTGAAAATCAGCAGCACAGAGCTGAATCAAGGCGCTCCAACTGCAGTAGAAGAATCACAACGATTCTTCATTTGTATCTCCTCTAGCTATTTAAACTTCCTAATAACTGCAAGCAGTTGCTACTGTGTGAACAGATACCTGACTGAAACTCTGTATCTGCTGTCTCTTTAAAATCCAAAGGTGATTTCTGAGGAAAACCGTGCTATTTTTGTCCCTTAAGCATGAAAAGGGTGTTTTGGAAAACAAAGCAAGCAAAAAAACCCCCCACTCCGAAACAATGACAACCATTCTAAATGAGAAAAACCCCACATCTGGATTAAGAGATGAAAGTCACCACCTTACTCAAATTCCTGGACATTTAAGATGCATACATACATACTTTGGAGGACTGCAAGTCTACCTTTAAAGAGAAAATTAATTTATCCACTACTTAATCTAAATAGAAAATGTTGTTGCTTGAGCTACTTTGGCAGTGGAAGGAAAGGACAGTCAATAGCATCTGATACCCCAGAGGAATCTTTTGGAGTCAAACTGCAGAAACATGTAGGTCAATAACGTATGTTAACAACCAAGAACTGAGATCACATTTAAAAGGTGGTGCAGTAAGAATCATGCTGCTAAGCTTCCATGGCATTCTGCAAAAAAATATGTATAAAGACATCATTTTCTGAACTTCGGTAACGACCGTCCGTATTTGTGTGACTCTAGTCTATTTTCTTTGAATAAAAAGCAGGTCATTACTATTACAAAAATTTTGGCAATTGTTCAAACAATTAGTACCCAATAGCCAATCATTAAAATACTCAGAAGGTCTAAGTTGGAAAAAATACACTAATTTCTTGTTGATTCAGGTTGGTAAATGCTGAAAATCTGAAGCATTTGTAAATGCTCATGTAATCAATTTGCTTAGAAATAGGCAGTCCTAGGGGCAGTTATGTAATGTACCCAGAGAAATATTTTTCTTAGCTTCTTGGTGAATAATGCTTCCACATATGCATGCCATTACAGAAATGGAATACTTTACCTTGTTCACTAAAAGTAAAGGCACAGTGTAAAAGCAGTAAACTAAATACAGTTGCTCTGCTTAAGTATTGTACTAATCAGAAATTGCACGAATTTACATTGTGTGATTTTAACCATCTCTGCAATAACTCACATTTAGGAAAGGCTGAAAAGCAAAATTTAATCCCATAAAATGCTATGTACATGCATATTTAGGTATGAATTTCAGAAAACACACAACGGTGAAAATGCTAGCAACAGGAATGTACTCCATGGCATGTTCTAAATAAAAATTTAAAGGTATATGCGTTACATTGATCTGTGGTCCAGGCATGTCACAAATACATTATAAAATATTTTCTAGAAGTTTGGCAATACTGTATAACCATAGGCTTTTTGTATACGATTCTGCATCAAATTGTCTGAAGGACAGCTATCACAACTAATTGCAGGTTTCCCCACCCCCTGCATGAAAATAATACACTAAAACATAATAAAAAACAGTACATAGAAAATAAAAATGCTAATTACATTCCTTCCACCCCTCCTCCCACAACTTACAAACTTTTCCTTCTTTTTCCAACTTCTTCAAGTGGACTAGGAGGTTATTTTCTGCCGCTCGAAGTAAATTGTCAGGGATCTCCTAATGGGAACACAAAAACCTATTTTGTACTTGTTTAAATATTTCCCGATTATTTTTGCAATATACAGAATTCATGATTTATTAACATAAATTTTCTTCTTCAGAAATGCTAAGGTAAACATTCAGTTAGTCATATAATGACAAAACCCCAAAATCAGTATATCAATTTTACACCAGTCAAACTAATAGCCTAATAACACATTTTTGTTTACTTTGCTCATTTTTTGCATAATCCTTTTGTATTATGCAAGCTTTGGCCAGCACTAAGAAGACAGTGCTCTTCTGAGCTTGGTCTGCACTGGGTCATCAGTGTAGCAGAGCATTTTTAAAGATAAATTTAAAGATGTGTTTCTCCACAGATACCTATCAAGTCTATTCCATGACAACACTTCCACAGATTTAAATATATCCTTTAACAACCAATATCTGTAAATTGAGTAAACAATTTAAAAATACAGCAGATTAAGGAGCAGAAAACATATTTCAAAATTTTCCAATGCTTGTAAGTTAAAAACCAGTAACATTTCTCAAAATTCCCCTTTCCAGCTCATTCTAAAAGTAAATTCTTCTTTTTGAAAATGGAAAAGCTCTTCTGGCAGGAAAATTCACTAGAAAACTATCTCAACAAATCGTGCATCTTTGAAAAGCTTTAAAGGATTACACTTCCTTTATTTAAGCTTTCGTAGTACTGAAAAAAATCTTTTCACATGGTGACAGGTCAAGTGAACGGCTGTATCCTTAAAAACTGTAGTTGTTCAGGCAGGTAAACCGCAGGAACTAAACAGCCACAGGTAACAACAGTACATCAGCACTGCAAAATTTCCGTGCAACATAGTCATTCTTTTGGAAACTAGGGAATCGACAGAACCATGAAAAATGAGTTCTTAAGCTGTTCCAGAGCTGTTCACAAACCACAGCCATTGGCAACTTCGACATCTCCTCCCGAAGCAAATGCTGCCTTTCACCTCTACTTGAGAGGAGGCGTAACTCCCACACCACATGTACAAATTACCGAGGTTACATGAAGAATGACGAAATAGTGAAACAGTACTCTTAAGCCCAGCTAATGACACACATGAGATAGAAACACAGAAACATCAAGGTTAGAAAGGACCTTACGAACATCAAGTCCAACCTACAGCCCTACACCACCCTAACACTGAACCGTCTCCTCAAGTGCCACATCCAGCTGCGGATGCCCAGCTTCTGAGTGCAATACCCATCGCTGCAGATCTGCACTTCACTCAAACCCTCCTGCAGAGCGATCAGTCAGGAAGTAGAAGTTTCAGCCAATCTTTCAGAAGGCTCCAAACACACTTTGGCAAATCAACAACTAACAGTCATCTCATACTTTTTGCTTAGAACCAAGCACTACAACTTAATTTTTGCATGGTCCTATGAAATTGTGCTTAGGACCATCTAGACAGTGAAATACAAAGTTTGTAAGAGTCAGCTGGGCCCCACGCCGAAGAATGCTTGAACAATACAATTTCAGTTAACAGTAATATGTGAATTCTGAGCAAGAAATCTTTTTTTTTTCTTTAGAAAAGCCACTACATTCTTCACTCAAATATTTAAACTGTTATATACAATTTTATGAACATAACAATTTTCTTTAGTTTGATCTAAAAACTTCTAATCAACAATTACCTTGTATACCATCTTTACAAGCTCTGAAGATGTATATGATTTTCCAGCATTCTTTTGGAAAACATTTAGAATTTGCTGTTCACGTGCAATTCGGTGAGATATGTAGCCTTGGATTCTGGCATTTGCATCACGTACTACAGGGCCGTGACCTAAATCAAAACACATGTACCAGAGAACTATTACTTAAATTTGGAATTAAATATGCTCCTGAATAATTGAATCATTTTAATGTAAACTCTGGGAGATGTAAAAGTCCTAAGTAGGAAGCAGCACCTGTATGTATCACCCTGTCAGAGTATTCCTGATGCTAAATTGTAAGAAAGACGCTCTTTGCACGTTGGGTTTCTTTTTTAGGTGTGTTTGTATGGTTTTTTTTCCTATACAAACGGCCCCAAATTAAGTTTGAATATCTGCATCACAGTCTGCAGTCGAAAAGTGTTAAGGTAGAAAAGAAGAATTAGGATCTGAAAAGTCTGAATGGGGAAAGGCAATACTTTGGACAGAATAAAGAAGCGAAAGAATACTACTTCAGCCTACCAAAAAAAAAAAGAAAGACAGGAGTTCACTGCTGAACGGATTTTGAAGAAGTGATTCAGATTATTATACTACCTCATGATATACTAAAATGACAGATGAAAGGAAAACATTTTTCAGATGGAAGAGTTACATGCACAGAAATTAAACTTAATTAAATTTTAGCTACAGAGACCTACCTACTTGCATGAATATGTCACATGTGGTTTACAGCAAGGCTTCCTATTTCTTTGCCTCTATACCTCACCTGAAGTAGCAGCAGCAACGTCCAGCCCTGCCAAGTAATTTATAAACTGAATAGAACAGAAACTACTGTAAAAATGATAGCTTTCTTTTAGAAATTATCGTGTATCATCCAAGTCAAACAGAATTCTGTGATTCCTTTTAAGGTTCTCTCAAAAGAAAATTGTATTTAAAAAACCCACATAATATTCTTTACTTGTACTTATGGGTTAATTGACTAAATGGATTTTTAGTTTAAAGGCTTATTAAATTAGAATTTATTTTGCTGAAGGACTGGCAGCTTACAGAAAAAAAGAGCAACTATTTTTTCATGTTCTGAATGTCTTTGAAATAAAAAAGTGTCAAAGGACTCTATCCTTCCGCAAGTTAAAATAATTATGCATATCTGAACTTATGCACTCATTTCAGCAGATCTGAAATTACTAAAGATACATTGAAGCTTACCTTGTATAAAATATTATAAATAAAAGACATGTAATATGTAAATATAAAACTTTACTATCATATGCACATATATTTAATGATTTAAAATTTATTTAATCTGGACCTATTGTTCCTCACAAAACAAATTACAAATTACAAATTAATCTAGTAAATATGCTACCATTTCTAAAAATGAAAGTTTAAATTTAGAATAAAACCTCATTAAGATATACAGAGCCAATGTTACATTAAAGTATTCAGAATTAAGGCCTGCACATGGAATCACAAGGCAGTTTAAAGACCAGAAAATAGTCCCTCCTCTTCAAAGTGATTTAACTGACTTAGACTAAAGACCAATGTCTGTTCCTGGAACGGAACCCACATTTTGAGAAGTTTAAGGCATTTATCATATCTCATACCACCCTGTGAAGATTCTCTTACTTTACAGTAAATTAAATCACAAGAAAATAACTGACTCATGAAATCTTGCATAGATTCGAAATTCCAGTACCACTTTTTTACTGTATTATCAAGGAACATCGCTATATTATTGCAGGGTGTGGAGCCCTCTGCTGACTAAACTGCTGTTTTCTGGTTCCAAGGACTTTCATCAACTGCTGCCTGTAAATAGACTGTCATGAGCATTCTGCCTGATGTCATTTCCACATTAAATTAAATAAAAAAACATGGAAGGGGAAGGATTAGCAAAATTCAGCTGCTCACACCTAGACAGCAGTCAGCTTGCTACAAAAATTCATACTGCTCTACATCTAATTCTGAGGCTGCAACAAGAGCACTAAAGCACGGATGGGGAACAGAGAAACAGTTCAAGAATTATGAAGACCTGAAATTGCAATAAAGTCAAAGTACTGAGCTTATATAGAATGTATTGGTAAACAAACAACCCTCTGCTATAGTTATAATTTTATGTAGTACATACTAAAAGTATAAAAAACTGTTCTTGTCAGGGGATAGTTACTTCTTGCACAATTGCACATACATTTTGTAGCACATGGACAAAACCTCAAAAGTTAGTTCCAAATCATCTCAATACTTAGCTGCTAATAATGAAAAATGCATAATATCCAACTGGCTTCATATTTACAAGTACAGCATGAACATACAGTAGTGCAGAAAACAGTTACAGATAAATGGGACAACCATTCAAGCTTGATGAATGTGTAATCTAGATAAATAATGATTAAGGAGAGAGTGAAACACAACAGATAAAATTGATAAAACAAATAGAGTAGAACGGGCTTTTGGGAGGCAGAAATTCAATTAGAGGAACGGACTGTGTTTTGTAGGTATTTAAGAAAGTAAAAAAATTGATTGATCAATTGATTGAGATTCTGGAGGTTAAAATATTCTTAGTTTTACCAGTAGTTAAGTCAACAAGTATTGAGCAGTCGCTGCTTCTGTCTAGGTCAGCCCCCATATCCATGGAATATCTATAACGATATCTTTCTTAAATAGAATTTTTATGCTTAGATCTTAAAGCACTTACAGAACACCGACTTCAAAAGAGGAGTATTTTAAGACTGAGCACAAAAGAGATTCGGTTACGTAGGCTAAACACAGATGGTTAATGGAGGAAGACAGAATTGAGAATGTAGACATAGTTGCTCAGAATGACAAGTTGCAGAAGATGAAACAGAGAGAGTCATTAAAAATCCTGAAAGGTAGCTCTGAAAAAGCAAATGAGGAGCTTAAGCCTTAGTTACATAATGAATTCTTAAAATCCAGTCTTGTCAAATAGACACCTGGTTTGTATGAAAATGCATTCCCAAGGTTTGGGGGAGATAGAAGAACAAAAACAAATCAAAGCCATGGACTGAATGAACTGGCAACTTATTTTTAGAACATGATGTTTGGCCTCTTGGCTCCTGTTCAAATGTAAGCCAACTCATTAACTAAGACAATTATTTGACAATTCCAGATTCCCAACATGAATTGGTAATGAATCTGTGCTGCAGAGGACAGGCATCTCTCTCAAAAAACATTACCAGGTTACTCATATTAGCAGCGTATGTGGGGATGCAAAGAACCAAAGGAACAACTATAATTTTTGTTTCCAGGGTAACGTTACAGCACACAGATAGAGTAGCGTAAGGAAACCAAACTTGCTGCATGATTCCAACAGCAAAAAGTTCTGGCCTGTGTACGCTTTGGGCACAGAAGCACAAGATTCACCCTCAAGCAGAGAAGCAAAGATATCTATCACTGAAAGATTTTTTTCAAGTGTTGCAAATCACCATGCCATAAAGTCATCTTAGCTTAGTGCTAGACATATTATTAAGTAATGAACTTGAATTGTTGCGTTAGTAACGGTGTTTGATTGCAATAAGAGTTCTCTAATTCTAAGAGGAGATATTTATGAACTATATAGTAAAACAGAGCAGTTGAAAGCAGAATCATCTACCTGGATATATTAAAGCCAGTTTCATTTGTAACAACCTTTTCAAAGTAATCATGTAATCATGCAGGTCTTCAATTACTGTTGTTCCTTCCCCTAAAATGCAGTCACCAGAAAACACAGCATTTTCTTCTTCTAGATGTAAAGCCATATGATCATCAGTGTGTCCAGGTGTATATAAAACTCTGTTTAAAGAACAGCAATAAAGAAGCCTAAGTTTTTTCCATACAGCACATACGCTTCATTTTCAGAAGCTAGAAACAAGTAATGATAAAATTACGAAGTAACCCACAAAAACAAGCAGAGAAAAATAGACCAAAAAAGGCTGAAATGTCAATATAAACAGAGTATCCCAGTCCATTTGCATATACCATGCAGAAAACACAGATCATCATTATCTCTAACATTCTTTTACTTAAATGAGACATCATAATAAAAGTGCATTAAGGGAGCTGGCTAGTAATGTAGAATTCATGATGTAGAGGGCTTTACTCTGAAGATTTCAAAAAAGAATAAATGTGCTATCTTCAGACTGAAATGTGCGACACTCTTGACAACCACCTTGCACTTAGTGAAAAAAGGCAAGGAGGATGTCATCAATTCTTTTAGAAATTAACTATAAACTTCTGGACCTAACTCAGTGTCCTGGTTACAATTCTGTTTAGTGATTTTTACATTCCAGCTTAGTCTCTTCTAAAAGGCTGTACTCTCTGAAGTTAGCAGCATGTTTTTGCAGACAGTGTGTGCTACTGGCAGTGATAACACCTGATGTTCACAGTTACTGCCTGGCACTGGGATGCAGAAAGGCTCTGGCTGATACTTATTCCTATAGTGACCAAGGCCACTGCTGGCTCTTGTCTGTCACGCTGGGGGTGCTGGGTAGTAAGAGGGGTCACAAGGAAGTAAAAGGTTGCACCTCCAAGGGGTCATAGACAGGACAGGTGACCAACGAGAGTATTCCATTCCATATACATCATATTTAGTATAAATTGAGTGATCACGAGAGTTTCTGCCCTTTTCTGCAATGGCCAGTGTCCAGGGAGAACTCTGTCCGACCTCCTGCTTTTGATCCGGATCCTGAGTTCCCGAATCCAGCTCCTGTATCCAGCTCCTGAGAGCTGCTGAGCCTGGGGCTTCCCCAGTGCTGCCTGCTCTGCAGCATCAGTGGGGATTGATATCGGGGGGGGGTAGTCAGGTTCAGTATCGGGATTATATATGGTTGTATATAGTTCTTTATTTT
>NW_009712972.1:0-10735 GCF_000703405.1 Apaloderma vittatum | reverse complement strand
TTGGCCTTCTTGGCCACCTGGGCACACTGGTTAAACTATTTGAGACCCATAGACTGTGATGCCTCCTGTTGTTAAGGTTAGCAGTCTTTCAAGCAACTCACATTTTCTGTCTTTTGTCAACTCCCAACAGTGATGCTGCTTATCAGTGGCGCCCTAGTGAATGGTCCTTATGCGCTGATCACCACTGCTGTGTCTGCTGACTTGGTGAGTCTGGTTTTCCCTCTGCTTCCAGTGTAGCAGCTTTGGCCTCCAGAGAGAACTCTTTGACTTCTTCAGGGTTGTCACTGAAAGGGCTGCATTGTCCTGAAGCAAAGGGATAAGGAGCTGGATAGGCAGTGCTGAATTTGGCCACTGAGCTTGTTTTAAGAGTTCATGTATTAATACGAAAGAGTGGCATGCTTGTGAGAGTCTTCTAAATTATTTTTGCCTACTAACAAAAGAGACCAAATCTTGTAGATGACAATGCAAAGGGAATGTGAAACTTGCATGGAAAGCTAGGTCTCTGTACAGGTGCATTCTCCCCTTTTAAACTTTGCATCTTCGAATGTGAGGAGGAGCTGTATCTGTGTGAGAAACGAGCTAGAGACTTAATTCCCATCAGTGCAGAAAGCTATGCCTAGCATACACCTTTCCTCTTGTTCATGCCACCCTCTGCGCTTTCTTGCGCAGTTACTTTGGTTGCCAGCATTTCCAGCTGTATTATTCAAGTCACAAATGCTGTGTGAAAACATTGATCCTGGTGCCTTTCATTAGGTGGGTTTCAGAAGGTTACTTTCAAAGGTATTGTTTCCTTAAGGCACCAAGCAAGAGGCGAAAGTCCTCTAACAACAAATCCTCTAAATGTAGGAAAAGGAGCAGGGTAGAAATCTCCAAACGTCCTCTGGAGCCCTATCCTTGGCCTGGAAATCTTAGCAATACAAAGGAGGCCCCCATGCATTGCCCGTTTTATCTTTAGCCTTGTTGAAGGGGCTGTGAGGTAGAAAGTGGGGTCTCATGTCGCAAGAGCCCTACCTGGCCCTTGGGAAGAGGGTTGAAACTGCCAACCAGTTCCTCAGGTGTCAAGTCATACATTTGACACGAGCAAATGTAAATTGCTGATTACCTGACTGGATTCTCCTCAGTGTACTGGAGATAAAGGACTGTGTCTTACTAACAACTCTCTGGACTATTGAGTTTCTCTGTCTTTCTACTAAGTCAATCCCTGTATCAATTGCTTTGTCTTGAAGACCCTAAAATTGGGACTGGACAGCTTATTTTCGCTCAGGAATTATCTGAATTAGCATTACAGTATATATCTGTAATTTTGGTACACTAGTATTCCTGGCACAACTGTGATTTTGTTTGTTTGTTTGTTTGGTGTGGGGATTTTGTTAGTTCTGTAGCGCTTTGCTGTATCTGCAGGGGAGAAGGTGGCTGTGGAAATAGACTTGGAGCATAATGCAAAAGTGAAGCGCCATCCTTGTTACTTGAATCCGCAGTGTGCAGAACAGAAAGCTTCTTGGCTCCTGTGGTTTAAATAGCATGATTTAATAAAGGAAAGCACTGTAGGCAACGGATTGATGGGGTAGATGGCTTCAAGTAGTGGTAAAAGGATCTGAGCTGGGATATTTAAGGCATCTTCACAATGGATATTTAATGTGGAGGGGTGTGAGCTAGGTGATGATGTAAAGACTTTGTATTTCAGAGTTCAGTTCAGGATGGGTCTAAGCAGTCTTGTCATTTTAGGGTACTCATAAAAGCCTGAAAGGAAATGCAAGAGCTTTGTCCACGGTGACAGCAATCATCGATGGAACAGGATCTGTAGGTAAGCCAGAGCTGTAAGGTAGCCTGCCTTAGCTGTGGTAGATTAAAACAAACGATCTTTGAGAAACAAGGCTCTCTCCAGTTTTCGTTTTGCCAAAACTCAGTATGGCTTTGGAAACAGGGAGCAGAGCAAGCTTAGCCTTAAACCTCTCTAGTGGTCCCACACATCAGGGAGGGAGGGAGGAAGAGGGTGGTAGACTGAAACTGGGCACAAACAGCAAAAGTAGATGCCATTGGGCTGTTTCTGAGATCAGGGATGTTTCATTTGTGCTCGTTGCGCTGGTACGTGGAAGGGAAAATTGATTAGGATTCAGTTTAATACTGATTGGGCGGTTTTTTTGAGCAGAGGTTGGCATTTCTCAAACTTCTAGTCTTCCAGCTTCCCTTGTGTTAGTCTCCTGTTGGCTCGCAGCTGTGCCAATAGCGTTTTGCACTTTCTGGGACCTTTTAATGCTAAGGTAGTAATGAGGTAACTAGGTGGATAAACTGATGCTCTAACTCAGAAAAAGTATGTTTGAGCATAGTAGATCTTACATTGGATCATTCTGACAATACCAATATTATATTCTAGGTGCTGCTTTGGGGCCTCTCTTAGCTGGTCTTATTTCTCCATCTGGTTGGAACAACGTGTTTTACATGCTCATGGTGGCAGATGCGTGTGCCTTGCTAGTAAGTCTAAAAATGCTATTTAGTTGCCCTGTATTTCCTTTGTACTAAACTGTCTTAAAATGCAAATTTACCTTCTGCAATTTCAATACTCTGTCTTGTAAGAAACTTCCAATTGTGTAGAAAGTTTTCAATTACAGAGCAAATTTGCTTATTTTGAAATTCTCATTTAATTTTAATTAAAAGTACAGATGAATTCTGATGCACTTGAATTCCTAAGCAAACACACGCATGTTAATTGATGGCTGAGCAGATCACAACACACCTAATTGTAAGTAAACCTTCATATATAGACCTAGAAGATGCCTCAGATTCCACTCATGGAAGCTTTACTTCTGTTTTCTTTAAAGCTGATTTAGTGAAGCAGTAACAAATGTTTTGCTGCATCGCTACATGACCAAAATCACTGTGATAGCAAAGCTGCTGAAAGTTAGTACATCACATTCTCCACATGGGCCCTAAAATTGCTCTACTAGGTTAGATGAAAAACTGGCATCCTGGCTTTTGACAGTAACCAAGGAGCAAGCAGGAAAAGTATTATAACAGCATGTGATGGCTTGTACAAAGTGTATCCATTTTCCTTTTATTTTCTCCTATATGAGATCCTGTATGATTGATAGGAAAATCTGAAAAGTTTATGGTTTGGAGGGTTTTTGAGTTTTGGTGGGGTGGGGGTTTTTGTTGTTTGTTTTACTTCCAACTTGTTCTGCTTAGCTTTTAAAGACCACAGAAAACATATGAGCAAAAGGCAAGTCTTGCTCTACTGTTTGAAGTCGGTCTTGTTGCACTCACCTGTAGGTTGGCCTTCAGGTTACGTTTTTGCATTTGCCACAGATTTCCCTTGCAGGTGCCTCAGAGGTCTCCTGAAGAGTCACCTGCTTACCCTCTTCTTTTAAAGTCCTGAGTGGAAGTGCTCCTGAAAGGGCAGTGTGGCTGTGAAACTCTTTGGAAATAACTCGTTCCTCTATGCTGCCTCTGCCCAGACAAAGCCCTCTGCCAGCAGGGAGTTACGCTGAGCTCAGTGCTCCTGCAGAGGAGCTAATGCCGAGTGTGTCCAGCCGCTCTTTCCTGACACAGGAAAAGCAGAAAGTCTTGCTTTGAGTTACCTTTCAGGCTTTTTGTTCTAAATTCAAGTTAAACCCCAAATTTGAAAGTAGATTTGTCCATGTTCAAAATACAAAATCTCTGGAAATTAAGTAAAAAAATTAGGTAAGTTAATAGTTGATGTATGTTGTTGCCACTGGTAGTCAGCAACTCTATAAATCCTCATTTGTGGTGGTTTCAGTGTTAGATATTCTGTGCTGAAGAGTGAGATTTGGGAGATTGTCATAGTTTTCACAAGCAGACGTAAAGCTCTTTTTCTTTTTTCCTTTTATAGTTATTTTTTAAAACCAAATTAAAAACATCCCATGTTTCTTTGCAACGTCAGTTAAACTGCTTTTGTAAAGCCCTGTTTTTGAGAAAGTTGACTCTGTGCTGTTGTAATAAATCCTGGTTTTTGTTTACTCTTGTTCTGTTTTTCCTGTCCTTGTCAGTACAGCATATAAATGCCTGTATTCAAATGTTATTTATTTAAGGATATCTGGAGGAGCTTTAGCCTCTTATGTGGATATTCAGTTCTAAAATTCTTGGCTACACCCATACCTCTGAAGTTTTAGCTTGAACTTCTTAAAACACCAGTACTTGAAATAGTGAAGAAAGTTCCATTTCTAACAGTGAGACTTGGAGGATCAGGAAACCTGTAGCAGTGAGGAGCCCTTGAAGTTCTGTTTATAATACACATTGGAATAATCAATTTTTATTTGTAAAATTGCAGCTTTTAAAGTCCTGATTCTGCACATGCAAGCAGACATGACTGCCTTTAATCTTCTTGATCAATTGTGTGATTAAAGCTTTTCACACATAGAGTTGTTTTTCACAATAGAAGCTAAAATACTTTTATTCTTCAAAAATTCTATCTGTTATGTTTTCTTGAAGTCTTGGGTTCCCTCTGCTGGTTTCTTTACACCTCTGCTGGAAAAGTAACCAGAAAGCCATTCTGTTTTTTACCAAAAAAATGATCTCTCAGTTGAGAAAAGGAAATTATTCTCCTGTTGCCTCTTCATTGTGCAAACTCCTCTTCCAAACATTGACTGAGCATCTATAAGTCTTTTATTATTTTTAACAGAGTTTGGCATTACAGGGTAATGTTTCAAATGAGGAATTCCTTGAATAACAGTAAGCCTCTTATTCTGAAATTTAACTTATTTATGTATATAGATATTAACACAGATACTGTGACTGTTTTTACAGTTCTTACTCCGTCTTATTCAGAAGGAACTTCGATGTAACACAGATCATACCCTGTAAGTGTTATGTGTGGCTATTGCACTTTAATAACAGCTTAAAACATGTTACAAAGCCTTTGCCCCATAATACCTAGATAGAAACTGAATGTATTAATGTTTCTCTATGTCCATTTCTGTCTGATTTAATTTTCTTCAAAAGAATAATCTCAATCTGATGTTTTCAAATAATGAAAATTGTTCTTTAGAACATCTTATTCTGAAACTATCTGAAAATACATGTCTGTCATTGTCTCTCGGTTAGGTTTGGGGGGTTTTCCCCTCAAATATGTAATCTTCCTGGGTTTCAGCGCGTGGATGAGGAGTGGAAGCTACTGATTGCTTGCTCTGTGTTTACTGTTTCAAATGTAACTTTCTCCAAAAGACCTTCTTAAAGGAAAGGGTGACTCTGAAATTACAGTTTTGAACTGAAGAAAATAAAAAATCCACTTAATCAATGGGATTACGCTTGCATATGCAAAATCTAAACTGAGCCTGTTGCTTATAGTTTTGGAGAGGTAAAACAGGCAGAGGATAGAAGAATGCATGGCAAGGGGTGAATCCTGCCTTCTGAAGTTGGTGGCTGTTATATCTCACACCTCAACTTTTCCTTCCTGTTGCTGTTCTTTCCCAGGTTTAAAGAACACTGAGCCGCAAGACCAGTTTTGGAATAAGGACTGCGTCAGTAATCAAAGCTGTTCCCTGGACAAACAGGCTTCATGGAATGTTTTATTCTATATTTAAGAGATTCTTTATGGTGAAGAACTTTGCACGTTTACTGGAAGCAATGTGAGAAATGCAACCGGTAAATCCCTGAAGCTCTTATTTTTGCACATGAATAAGTACCTCAGGATGGCAACTATTTGTCAGATGAAGAGACAGGAACTGTGGGAAGGCTTTAGCAGTGCGCCTCAACTGAGCCAAAGAGAAATACCAAGTGCCTTTTTTTCTTTTGAGAGGATGTTTTTCATTAAAATGCCAAACCGTGTATTTTCCAAACCCAAGTCAAAACTAGAGCCGAAGGAAGTTGAAATCATAACGGTCTAGCAGTCCCACTGTCAGTGAGCAAAATACATACCTCTTCTGTCATCTTGCGCACATCGAAGGCATCGTTTTATGGAGGACAATACCAGCTGGTTCTTAAGGTGCACTGCTGTTAGTATTTTGAGGCTGCTCAGCCAATAACAACCTTACCATATTATTAGTTTTTAACTGCCACGCTGATTCTAATCCCAAGGACGACATCCAGCCTTCTGGTGGGCAATGAAATGGAATTGACCGTTGCAGTGTACCCACAGTCAGCGATTTTCACAGGCTCCCTGGATGGGTGTTAGTCCTGAGTTAGGATTGTGCGAAAAGGAGGCCTACGCAAAAAAACCCACGTAGATTATAGGTCAGAATTTCCAACGGGGTCTCTAATAATTTTCAGGCCACTCTCAACCAGTTATGCGACTGTCACATAGTTGTTGTGGTGTTCCACTCAGCTGGGTTGAAAGGAGAGGTTGTTCCTCTGGGATTGGCAGAGAACCACGAGCTGCTGGATTTCAGATCCTCGGGATGGAACAGGCGAGCTGCTCCGGGGCCCACTGCCGCAGCCATCTTGGTTGGGGACTTCCCCATTTTGGTGGGGGCATGTGCACGTGGAATTCATTGTCAGATCAGGGCCAGAAATCTCTTTCAAGTGGCTCTGAATTTTAGATTTGGAGCCAAAGTGTCAGAAAAGAAAAATTACCTAGGTGGTAGGTTGTAAAAGAACATTTCGGCAACTAGTGTTAGCAAATAGGCGGTTTAATGTCTTCAAAGCATATAATTTCTTTGTACAGCTATCTCCTTTGCAAAATAAAGGTTTCTGTGACTTTTTTTTAAAAAAAAATATGTACAAAGTACAATGGAATTTCTTTTGTATGAGGTGTTTATGCTTAGGTCTTGAAGGTTATGTAACTTAGTCTGTGTATTATTCTTAACTGTATTTATTAAAGCTCTAGGCATATGTCTTGTTCTGAACTATTAAGTTTTGTGAAACAATGCAGTAGTCTTTACGCTTGATTAACAGAACAGCACACGCTGAAGCAGTCCTACAAAGCGTGGAGAAGCGTCTCCTCAGCTGCTGATGTTGTGTTTCATGTGCTGGCACAAACATTTAATTTCCAGGGCTGTTTTGTAATTGTTTGGTCACTGATGAGCTATTTCATGGGTTTGATTCAGCGTGTGCTTTATGCTTGGCTCAAACAGTGTAAGAATGTGTTTATTTTTAACTGTTTTGCTGAAGAGAGGTATAGAGAAGACCTCAGTCCTACAAAGACTTAAGGAAGGTACCAAAGTCCTTGCAAATGAACGCTCTGCATAGGCCCTGACTCTGCAGTTAGAGGAACAATTCATGCATTTTGAGTAAACCTCTGGAGACCGGTGGAGGTACTCAACATGGGAATTCCTAAATCTGTGCTGCATTTGAGCTTTAGACTGTAGTCAGATTCAACAGAATTCTGCAGCAGTGTTACCTGAAAGGACTTGCATCCCAGCGGCATGGCGCGCTGCCCCTCGGCCGGTCAGGTAGGCTGCTAGCCACACCAGGGGACTGGTCTGGCCTCCGATGGGGGAAAAAAAATAGCATTGCAACCCCAGAACAGCTGTACTGGCACAGTGAGGAGAGAGGGATGGAGGCCTCCTTTAGCTGAAGATGCCAGTTCCTTCCCCCCTGAAAACAGTCGATAGAGCTATATAGTAGTTTATGGATTGAAACTGTGCTTTCTTTTGAGGCTGTTCCCTATGGGCAGAGGGTCTTAGGTTAAAATGCTTTCAATTGTGTTTAACAGTTACGGGTTGTAAAGATGGTGATTTTTGAGGTTTTATGTGTTTTACTTGTTGGGGCTGCTACTGTTATTTATTTATTTATTTAAACAGTTTTTGCACTGCAGCAACTGGGGCATGGGATGGTGACAGGGTTGGAGATGCTGGGCCGAGTACTTCCTTCCATGTGTTGTAGGTGGGAATTAGAAAACTCAGCATGACAACGTCTTCTTCCTTGCTAGTGTGCAGCGTTTCAGTTCCTCCCGGCTCTGAATTTGTTGGACAAAAAGATAATTTGCTGTTCTTTCGTAAAAACCCGAAAGGTCCCCGCCCCTCCCCTGATTGTGAATAAACTGTGTTTTGTTGGTATTGGGTGTCAATATCCATTAGTCTGGAAATGAGCAAGACTGACAGAATGTTGTGTAGAAATGTGAGTGACCAGTAGGTAGGGCCTGATTTAAATATCACTGCAGGGATAGTTTGTTGTTTTTTAATGCTGATTATTGTGAGTTTTGCCCGTTTTCCATCCTGTGTTGAATAAAAATAGATTCTACTTTAAAATGAAAACTGTTGATTACTTCATCTTTTACATCTCCATGAAGAAATGTTGCATTTATTGGTTGGAAGGATAGACTTCCGTGCTGGGACAGCGCTCCTGTGTCTTGTGGGAGTGATGAAAATCCATTAGGAGAACGAACTAGAACCTTTTGTTTTGAAAGCAGTGCCATTCTCAACTTGGACATATACTTTTTTTCCATTTCCTGGGATTGTGGGTTCTAAAGCTTCAGTATTTTCAGCTGCATTAGGTGGATTTATTCTGCTGACTTACTTTGTTCTACTGGGGAAGCACACTCACCTGAGACAGGGACTGTGTCCAGCTCCTACAATATAGTTTTCAAGAGACTTTGTTGTTGTTGTCTGCTTTGCTTGCTCCTCAGTTTACATGGAACTGAAACTGAAAATCTTTATCTTTTCTCCCTAGCTCTAGTCATCTCAGAACATTTATTGACTTGATTCTGCTTGGTTGTTTGGGGTTTGAGTGTCTAGCAGAGACGCAGTGTCCGAATGACAGATGCACTGGGGAAAAACCGCTTGGAAAGGAAATCAATATATGGTTAGAAAAAGACATTTGAGGGTCTTGGACAGAGTTTCTCAACAAAAGGTGCTCAAAGTGCCTCCCAGGAATAGGCTGGGGCATCGTAAAAAAGAAGAGAGGTTTCTGTTCTGCCTGATTTGGAGCAGGAGCCTCCAGCGGGGCACTTGCACCCTCATGAGCACCCAGGCTGTTGCTAGAGACGCCGCAGTGGAGGTTGGTCTATGTTGTGAATAGGAAGGGTTTATAGGGTGGGAAAGATGAACAAGTAGCAGGGAAGGAAGTGTTGTGGTCACAGGTCATGTTGAGACTTCTTTTTGTCTCTAAGTTGAATTGCTAATGTGCTCCAGGCACTGATACATCTACCATGTTTCACCAGTTAGAAAATTCCAGAATGGATTCTGCCACCCATTTCGGGAGGTTATTGCATGTGTCTCTGGCATAATACCCTTAGAATAGCCATGGCAATCCTCCACCTGTGTTTGTGCCAGTGTCAGGCTGCCTGGGGCTTTGGCTGGCCTCATTGTGTTTGTGCTTGGGAATCTATGGGGTTGCTGCTGGTACCTTTCTCCAGTGACTGATGTGTGGAGTTAAAATTATTAAAAAGAAAACTCAATAACAAAAGAGTGTCTTCAGGATAGTAAAATTTAGGTTTTAGTTTTCTTCTGACACGAAGGTGACACACTGATGGGGTTGGGCTCAGTGTCTTCCCGTAGAATCAGAATGGTTTCAGTTGGAAGAGACCTTCAAGATCATCAAGTCCAATTACAGTTATATGAGAAGTGATACTTAAAACTAGGTAGAGATAATTAGAATTAGCAACGTTGGTGTTCCCTGGTCTAAATGAAATTTTATGGCCTTCATATTACAGAGGAGGTTAGATTAGATTATTTCATGATTCGTCCCAACCTCAGAATTGATCTGATACAATGTTCTGATTGCTGACCTACATTGCTTCCAACTTACAGCAAGTCTGTTCTAATTTTGTTTTGCTCTCTGCTAAACTAGCTACATAATCGTACGGACTTTTCTCCCTGCCCTCGTGTCGCAGCCTGCCGTGCCTGTGGAGGGACTGGAGACAGTTCTCTGGGAGGTTTGCATCTGTATGGTCTAGGGCTTTACTAGCCTTGAGCTACGTTTTCTGCCATGCTGAGTTAAAAATCTGACTGTTGTCCTCAAAGCTGGGGAGGGGGAAGGAGAGGATTTAACTGCTAGTCTGCTTCAGCCTCATGTCTGGTGACCTTAACGTTGTGTAATGTGTCAGGCTGCCTCAGAGTTTTAATCAACTTGATTGCTAAAAAATGCTATTGTTTTCCTTTTTTTTCCCCCAGTTTCCAGTTTGGGATAGGGAGAGAATTGGTTAACATCGCCACCTGAGGCCTGGGGTTGATCTTTTTTTTTTTTTTCCCTCTCTGTGTTTCTCTCTTGATGTAGTTAACCTTCTGCTGCAGTGAAACTTTGGCAGCTCTCTAAATTGTGCATACTCGAGCCAAGCTTTCTTGAGGCGTAATTCAGGGAACCAACTCATCCCCCGCATCATGAGATTAGCTGCCATAAATGTGTTAGAAGTTTCTTTTTGATGCTGTACTTACCTAGAGAATTTTAAGGAGGTTTTCTTCACCTCACGATGATAGTGGGGGTAGGGTTTCTGTCCTTCCTTCTCTAACAAAAACAGCTGACAAATACTGAGCCACATTGCCACAACACTGCCTTTGGTCTGGGTGGTTGTTTTGGGCAGAGGAGGACATTTAACTGGCTTCACCTGTCTGCCATGTAAGTATGAATACTGCAATGTGTCTAGTGGTGTCCCTTAGGGATCAGTGCTGGGGCCGTTGCTGTTCAATATGTTCATCAATGACCTGGATGAGGGAATAGAGAGCGTTGTCAGCAAGTTTGCTGATGACACAAAACTGGGAGGAGTGATTGACACACCAGAAGGCTGTGCTGCCCTTCAGAGAGACCTGGACAGGCTAGAGGGCTGGACGGGGAGAAATCTCATGAAATTCAACAAGGGCAAGTGTACAGTCTTAGACCTGGGAAAGAACAACCCCATGTGCCAGCA
>NW_009712971.1:21053-31015 GCF_000703405.1 Apaloderma vittatum | reverse complement strand
CACGGGTGAGGGCAAACCCGTCGGTTATTGCTCTCAATGGTCCGACGGCCCGAAAACCGAGAGCAGGGTGCTCGGTCTAAGGGAGTGAACTAGGCTGTGGTGGTTTCCTAGTTTTTGGTAACTCCAGCCACAGTCAACTGATCCTTCCAGAGAGGAATTTTTGAAAAGTAAGAGTGGAAAGTACTTTTGTGATTCAGTCTCTTGTGCCTGTTCTTTCATGGGAGACTGCCAGGCATTCGGGACAGTTTTACAGGGTTTTGTGTCCACTCTTAATAGCTCAAACCGTTCTTTCTAGGGCAAATCCCCAGATTTCACCAGTATATCAGTGCTGTCCCCTCGGAGGGACAGAAGCAGGGCAGCTGCATAGCTCGTACCCAGCCTCACTGCTGTGAGGGCAGCATCACAGCAGTGACACGTGGAGCCCAAAACCCAGCACCAGGACCCTCGGACAACAGGTTTGGAGGGCACTTGTGTCCACTTCTCTAGTCCACACTGGAAGAGTGGCACAAGTGAGCAATGAAAAAGTCTCGTGTCTGCAAAAACGGGTAGCCCTGAGATGCAGAGGCTTGCTCACATGCTCACGCCACCTCCCTTGCGAAATATTCAGTCCAGTGTTATTTGGCCCCAGCTTTTAAGTCTCCCAACTTATGGTCCTACACTGCCCTACAACAGCTATCTGTAATAGCTAATAAGGAATTGTACAGCTTTGCTTACATTATCATTCACTCCCAGCACCAATTAAAAAGACTTAGTTAAGCAAAATGCAATTATACTGTCATGGATAAAAGGGATACAATTAATTAAAAAGGAATACTTTCCCTCAGGAATGCTGTTATTTCTGGATGCTTCCATTCCTGTCCACTGTACCTGATCGCTCCCCATGATCTGAAGAAACTGAGCAGGGGGGAAGAATGGGAGGGGTTGAGCAGTTTGTCCCCATCTTGCTGACTCACACGTATTTCTGAGGTAAACTGGCAAGTCCCTTGAGGACACAGATCTCCTCTGGAGCCCTAAAATATCATTTCACGTCACCAGAAAACTGCCAACACATTTCTTATCTTTTTCTGCCAAGCATCATGGTGGAAGGCAGCATCTGGCAGCAAAACTCTCAGGGTTTTTTTTTTCTGTTTCACTTTGGTGTCAGAACTGGTCACATTTCACCTGGTTAACTCTCTTCCCACTGGCATGGTCCAGTAAAGGCCCAACCAACCACCAGTGCAATGCACAAGCCCAAGCTACAAGTGTTTCTGATCTGAGCAAAGAGGCCAGTTTGTCTCTCACTGGCACCAGTACAAAGCTGGAGCATGCATCACTGCAGGCAGCTGCTCTGCCGTGACGCAGAGCTGGATTTAACCCAAAGTACTTAAACAAACTGTTAGTGGTAGCTCCAAATGATTATCCATTTATTTCATTATTTGTCTTTTTCACATGTGACCTAAAATCTATAAGTAATTAGTTATTGTACTGGCTACAGTATTGCAGAATGCTTCCCTTCATTTTTTATTCAGACTCTGAGCTATAACTCCAAAATCATTCTAGTCACACCAGCCTTCAAAGGTCTAAATGGGGAGGAAGGGGGGCTAATGCCTTAATATCTTTGAGATTTGCAAGAATATTTGAGGATTTTCTGGGGATTCAGCGGAGATGAAAAAAAAAAAGACTTTAGCAGGCAAATAGAGAAACTTGTGTCCCCAGTTCAAAAGGAAAGACACATCCAAATGGAGCAAGATTTAAATGTTAAAGTCCTAAATAAACATTGCTATTCAGCAGCAGTCTTTGTCTTTTGAGTCCTAGGTTAAAACTACTTCACAAGGACTATAAAAGCTCGTTAGTCTCCTTTGTTGAAGCTAAACGAATTTTAACAATACAAGTTCCAGAGTGAAGAAGAATTGCCACCTAAAACTCCACACAAATCATCCAGGTGCCGTGGCTGGGGAAGGCAGGAGAGGACTTTGGGAAAGGTTAAGCAAGTATGCCCTGTGAATAAGAAAGAAGTACACAATTTATTTACGTTTATTCTGGGACTACATTGTGATATTTTTTATATATTCTGACAAACAGGTGAGGCTGTGAAGCTGCTGGTTCCGTGCCATCAAGGTATCAGCATCACAACAGAACAAGGCTCTGCAACAACCTTGTATCTCGCTGCCTTAGGAAATCCCACTGGAGTCAATGGATTCAGAGGGCTTTCAGGCTTGGGCCATAAATCATTCAAGATATGAATTACTGCCTTATTAGAGCAGTTTCATAACTGTAATTCCAGATAACTGCACAATTAGTCTGATCTCTTCTGATAACATGCCAAAGGAAAAAAAAAACATAGAAAAAGTCATCTCCTTACTAAGCTGACTAGCTATTTGAAGGAACCGCAGCAAACTGCCACAGATGTTAGGGCCAGTGGGACTATTATAATAACGTCATCCAACCTGCTTCATGGTGCAGGGCAGAAGAACTCACTAAAGAGTTCTTGCATCATTCTGAAACTACAGCTTGCTTTCTAGAAAGGTGCTTCATCTTATTTTGAAGTTTTCTGAAAGCAGAGAAAACACCACATTCCTGAAAAACCACCACTTTCTTGCCATGTTAGTTTTGCTGCTAGCTCTCTTCCAGTAATGCCACTCAACCTGTGCTGCTACACCAGGAGCCAGTTAAGATCCTTGAGCCACCAAGTGTTGTTGCCTTAAGTTTGTTCACGGCAGGTTGAGGAGAGAAAAGTTTTCCTTAATGTAGTTAACCAGGTTTTGGAAAAGCCGCTGTCACAGGCAAGCAGCACACCTGTAAAGGGATGCCAATGCCCTCGCTGGAGTTAAAAGAGGAATACATGGCACATGTCAGGATCAAACTGGAGGTGACCTTGATGGTTTTACTGCTGTTTGTCATCTGAAAGGAAATTTATGGAAGGATTTTGCCATGGTAGCCAGAGCTCACACAAGCACAAGAACTCTGTTGTTGCTCTGATTGTGCAGTTGCTCTGATTTTAAAGGTGATGCTTTCACTTTATGGAGTAGCCCTCAGTTCTGAGTCCCTCAAACTCTCCAGTTACCCAGGGCTGTGAGATGAGGATCCCAGGACTGGAAGAACAAGGGTGTTTTTTTTCCCAGAGATGGGTAAAGACTGTTGACTCAACTTGCAGGGCTATAAAATTTCTACAGTAACAAGCAGGGACAGTCTCCTACAGCAACACTGGAGGGAAGGGAAATACCCTGTCTCTGAGAATCGAGTTATTTCAATCAGCCTGGAAGAGCTGCGCAGCACTGTAAATGGATCTGGCTGCAGTTAAGGAATAGATGGGTGGAGGAAGAAAGCCCCTTGCTTCTACTGTGTTTATACTGTAAAGCTGTAAGATGAAGAATGGAGAAGTCTCCTAGTTCTGCTTTAGAGGCCTTTTTGAGTCCCCCAGTGCAAGCTGGCATGCAGAGGGCAGAAGATGGGAGAGAAACAACCTGCTTTTCCAGGGGCTGCTGTGATGCAGTGCTCTGGGGCACCCTGACCTTCCACCTCCTGGACTAGGAAATGTGGAGGGAAAAAAAGTCACTTTTTCAACATTTTCCTCTTGTTGCTCCCAGATGCACAGTGCCACTTTCAATTACAGGCCAGCATGTCAGCTGTGACCTGCCCCAGTGCGACATGTTGTGACCCCATGGGGCAGACAGCGAACTGCAGATTTAAGGATAACATGTACAGTCTTCAGTAACCATGTGGGGCCACGCTTGGTGCAGGGGTACTGGGTGATGAGACTTCAGTGAAAGGCCTCCAAGCATGACACAATATGGGAGATGAAGCAGGGAGCTCTGACCTAGGTCATGTCTGCAGCTGGTATAAATCAACATTGCTCTGTTGATATCTGGGGAGCTAGGCAAATTTGCTCCCACTGTAAATTCAGCCCTTTTTTGTTTATTTTTGTTTTGCCCAGCTCTTTTGAACACTGCTTAGTTCCTGTGAAAGCTGTTACAATCACCTGTTATATGCACTTCAGTGGTTAATTTATTTTACAATATCTGTTCACACTTTTTCTCCAGTATCTTCTATAACATACTTACAAAACCTGTAAGTGGAAGGAAGAGAAATGGCTAAAGGAAGGCCCTATGTACACTGCGTCTGTGCTGGCCTATGGGTGTTTCATGTACGATAGATAATAAAATGAAGATTGCAGTCTTATTAATCCAGACTGGATCTCTGCCAGACCCAGGATTGCTGATCTTACAGACACAGACTTCAGGGAACCACCTGCAAACTCCGCTTCCCCTCCTAGAATCCCAAGCGGAAGCTCCAGCATGGTCTGAAAACCTGGACCAACTTCACTTTTCTCCTAAACTGGAGCTGGGGGGGTGCGCTGTTCCTCACCTCCCTCAACGCTGGAGAAAAGGGAAAAATTTAAAAGAAACTTTTAAAGAAACACCGTCTTGCACAATGTTCCTGCATGACAACAGGAGATAAGGTTTGAAGCTAGAAACACATGAGGCCACTGAGCAAGGGAGAGACCAAGCTCTGTCTCAGCCAACATCAGGTGCACATTTCCCCCATGCACCTACAAAAAACAGGCAATGCCAAGGTGATTTGTCTTCTTCAAGGGACTCATTTAGCACTTTTTGTTGTACTGAACTGGCTAGTTCCTTCCCTGACATTTAATTCACAAAATTTGGAGCTTCCCTTAGAGGGTCTTTCTGGAGTTTAGCCCAGCAATGAGTTGGAGGTTAAGTGTCTCCCAGAGATAGACTTTTCTACTCCTTTGAGTCCTTCTGAGCAGTTATTTCACCCATAAAAGAAATCCCATTCCAGTTCTTTACCTCCACTCACAAACACAGAGACTGCTCAGGGCCATGTGCCTCCCGCCCATCACTCAGCACAGCTCCCGTCAGCTTTATCAGCTGCTGATAGACCAGAAGCTGCAGCCAGAACCTGACATTGCTAGGGGACTTTTCTAGGTGACATTTATAAATCTTTCACTACCACCTTTTCCCAACAAGTCATAACCCTTTGGTGGGCATGTTTCCCCACGTGGGGCTCACAAGAAAGCCCACCCACTCCCCATTTCCCCACTCGCTCCCCATGCAGCCCTGTCTGAAAGCAAACTTGAACTCCCTAACCAGCTGCTTTCTAAATCCAGAGGGAGAAGATTCCGGGTGAGAGAGGAGTGAATAAAAGGTGCAAGAAATAATGTCATCACTGGAGAGTGTGTGGTACCACCAAGAGCAGGCGACTTAACTTGGGACTGAGAAAGCTTCAAGGCAGGTGGGTTGATTAATGGGGCGTCAGGAGTCACAACCTTGGGCATGTTTTTCCTAATTGCTCAGGCATTTGAGGAGGGGCTCCCTGTTCCTGCTCTGCACAGAGCTGGGCATCAGTCTTCCTATCAGGCTGCCAGGTAGCACATATGACTCATCTGTGAGCCCAGAAGCAGACTCCCCCACCAGCTTTCTAATGCAGAATCAGTAGGGACTCCCTCAAAGTTGTTATTTAAACAAGACATTTTAAATTGAG
This sequence comes from Apaloderma vittatum, assembly GCF_000703405.1. Taxonomy (NCBI): domain Eukaryota; kingdom Metazoa; phylum Chordata; class Aves; order Trogoniformes; family Trogonidae; genus Apaloderma; species Apaloderma vittatum. The sequence continues at coordinate 25,534 of NW_009712971.1, read as the reverse complement.
CTGCACTGATTATTAGAAAGTGCAGTGATTTCCATCCTCGTGGCACAAATGCTGTATAAAACTGACAGGAACAGCACTTCATCAATGCCCTTAATTCCAGCTTTCCCCTTCCTTGATACTTCTGCAGTTTAACCCTGATTATGGTTGTTTATCTCTTCACCCCAGCACGACGGATGCAGTCCCAAGCCATCCTTGGGCTCTGTGCCATCCAGCATTTAAGGATCCTGGTCCTTCACTTAGTGTCAACACTCCTAGTGATCACAGAATCGTAGACTCATTAAGGTTGGAAAAGACCTCTAAGATGAAATAGGTTCTAACTCAGAACATGGCAACAGGGACACAAAGTTAGAAAGCTGCTTAAGTTTTGTCAAAGCATAAGCATAGAAGAAAGTTGCATTGAGTTTTCATTGAAATGTCTTTAGAAAGACACGTCTGGACAGGAGAAACTCCAGCTCCAGTGTAGAAGGGCTTTTCCCAGCTAACATCAAGTACCACAGCTAAGACTATCTAAGGAAGTATTTGTGGATTCCTTCCCCTATATTTAGGTGTTTTTTTCTTTCTATTCATTTGCACACGTTTTGCTATTAAGCTGTAAACTCTTCCAAGATGTTAATAAGATACAAATGTATAAACCAGATGATAGCCATCATTTTCCCTTTAAGGAGGCAAATTCATGTACCATCTCTTAGGCTTTAACTCTGAATCTTTGTTTTCAGAGCCGTGTGTACTGCTCTATTGATATTTCTGACCTTTAGTTTTCAAATGTTCAATTTCTTTCAAATGAGATTGTGGTAGCTGGCAGTATTTGAAAACACTGATACTCCTAATCAGCAAAAGTCCTCCTGACTTTAAAAAAAACCACAGCTTGTTTGTCTTGCATGACAAAAGGCTAATGCTAAGTTAGCCCTAGCTGACACATTAAGGTATGGAATAGAGAGCAGGCCTTTAAAGTTGGTTAAGACAGAAAATATATTAATAACAGCTGAGAAAGGAAGAGATCAATGCCAGGTTTGCATAGGCTCAGGCGGGTCCTCATCTGATGTAAATAAACTTGGTTGGATTGAGATCAGAACGGTTTACACTCACAGTTACTTTTCGTGAATGAGGAGAACATGCATTGAATCATTTTCAACAAACCTGAGTGGGTCAATTCTCACTAAATTCAAGAGGAATTAGCAGTCTGAGAGAGGACCACACAAGTTATCGCAGGCTGTCGGTAACTTTCAAGGGAAAAATGGCTGTAAATCAAAGAATTCAAGTTCTTCCCTGTTAAAAGCACAGATAAAGTATATAGCTGAAAGAAGCTCAAAACCTTTTCTTTCTTTGAGTTTAGAACATTTGACACAGCAGGAGTGTGTTTGTCCTGGCAGCAGCATTTTGGGTAGACTAGGATAAGTCAAGTATGTAAATACTCAGGCTGAAGCCTCCCATCTGTCACTTTGAGGGTAGCTGAGAGAGTTACCTGGCAGGTGGTATGACCAGTACCTGGATGGAAAACTGGAGAAGTTCAAAGATGAGAGGAACATCCAACTTTCAAAATGGACAGAGGAAATGAACATTCAAACTGGCTCCGTTGGAAAGAGTAAAAATGTAGAAAAACTCCAACAGACCATCAAAACGGTCCATTATTATGAAACTAAAGGGACATTTCAGGGCGTCCTGGGTCAGAAATTAGACTCTGAGTTTCAGAAGTATTCATACCACAATCAAGTCAAATTTGAGGAAAAAAAAAGAAGGCTCATACGAAGTCTACAAAATTTTGGCACTACAGGTATGAGAACTGAAACAGTTATAGGCTCTTTTTGTTCTATGACAAGCTAAAAAAAAAATCAAAAGCAAACCTTGAGACTGAGCCAAAACTAAAAATTTCTCTGTTTCCTTGCCAAAACTAAAATATTTCAGTTTTTAGGGAAAGTGAGTGTTAAAGATTTCACCAAGTTTCTGTATTATGTAAGTCAATTCACAGCAATTTAGAGGTGCTCCCAATGAGGAAAGCAGCCTTATGTTCCCCAGGCAAAAGTGGCCAAAAAGAGTTCATCCCACCTCACCCAGTGTTTGTCTGTGCCACGCTAACACTGATTTAAACCCCATGTCCCTATACCAACACTGCCAGGAAGGGCTTCCGAGTATCCCGGCTACTTTCGAGAAACTTTACTGGTGGTGACCACCTGTCACTGGGAAAGTTTGAGAAGGGAGATTAGTAACAGCCTGACAGGGAATAATGGAAAACTGGTGTGTTGGGGTTGTGTGTGGCAGCATTCTGTGTGGCAGGGTTTTGGTAGCTGGGGAGAAGCTAGTAGGGGTAGCTCTAGTAAGAAACTTCTAGAAGCTCCCCTAGCTCCAAGTCAGACCTGCCTCTGGACAAGGCTGATCTACCTGTGATAACATTTTTGAGAAGGAAGACCTGCTGGGCAGGTTTGGAGCAAAGGAAAGGAGTGGAACGTGGGAAAAACAGCTATGTGGGTGCCGAGGTCAATAAAGAAGGAGGAGGGCAGTTGTGCCAGAGCAGAGATTGCACTGCAGCCAGTGGCGAGATGGCAGGCTGAGCCACTGCAGCGCATAGAGGTAGAGAAGAATCCCACCTGCAGCCCTTGGAGGATCCCACACCGGAGCAGAGGACTACGCCTGAAGAAGGATGTGACGGCAAGAAGCCTGTGCTGGAGCAGTCCATCACTGGGAGGACTGCATCCCGCTGGAGAGACCTGCACTGGAGCAGTTTGTGAGGAGCTGCAGCCCTGCGGGAAGGACTCATGCGGCAGAAGTTTGTGGAGGGCTGTCTCCTGTGGGAGGGACCCCAGGCTGGACCAGAGCAGGAGTGTGAGGATTCCTCCCCATAAGGAGGAAGGAGTGACAGAGACACAACATGCTCACTGAACCGCAACCCCAACTCCACAACCCCTGCGCCACTCAGGGTGAGGAGGGAGAGAAATAGGCAGCAGAGTTGAGCCCGGGAGGAAGAGAGGGATGGGGCAAGTAGTTTTGGTTGGGTTTTTTTACAATTTCACTATATTTCTCATTAGATTACTCTGATTTGACTGGCAGATTGGTGGTGGTGTTTAAATTAAATGGATGCTGTTTCTCCAAGTCAAGCACACCTGTGCCCGTGGCCATAACCAGTGAGTGAGCCCTCACCCTCCTTGTCTGCACCCACAAAGCTTTCCTTTTTTTTTTCTCCTCCCGATCCCACCACAGGGGAAGGAGGGAGCAAGTGGCTGCACAGTGTTCAGTTACTGACTGCTTGGGCCTAAACCATGGCAACTGGTGATACATTTTACTCAGGACAGATGTAAACAAAATGAGGTTATTGTTTAGAACTAGGGTAGAGAAGGAAATAGAAGTGGAAGAGCAGGAAATCTGGCAGTGTTCTCCTGATATTTTATTTTTTTTCTTGCCATACCAGTGGAAGAAAAGAAGTTGGCAAGTGAGAAGACTAATTATAGGGCATAAATCTACCATTCTGGGGATGCTCCCCTGGGGTCTGCTCCTCCTCTGTTACTGCTCAATTGCCACCATTGCTGCTTGTGAGAGGCATGTATCTGCTGCTGCTAAATGCCACAGATGCATCTCTATTATCCTTGGAAATGTAAACTGCTTTTTCTAGCAATCGATTGCTCAATTCAGAAACAAATCTAACAAGCTCATTCTGCCTTATTTGTTGGAATCCACCAGCACTTCTGCTGAGATTGAGATAAAAAGGAAAGCATGCAGAAACCACTAAGAAAAAACAAGTGGGGAACTTAATTACTTCAGCAGTTTTGTGTCCTAAATTAAAGGAAAAAACGTTTCACAGACAAGAATATTTTCAAAGTGTCTCAGTCCCAACACGAGAGATTTCTGTTCAAAACACTGACGATTGAAACATCTCCAAGGCCATGTTCATGGCAGAAGGGGAAAATATTCAGATAACTGCCAAAAATGTCATCCGGAGAGGGAATCTCTCCCCAGATCTTGTCTGAACTAATCAGAGTTTGCTGGCACTTTTGAAGGCAGAAGTAACTTCTGCCGGCAAAAGCCTTCCCCATTCTCTCACTGAAGGAAGATGGGCTCCTCAGCTGGTGTAAACCCATATATTGCTGCTGTTACTAGCATCAAGATGTCATTAAAAATCGCAGCCCAAGAGGCATTACTGTGGCAGAAGTCTCCAGCATGGGGCAGGCTTTGGCTGAAGGTTCCCACTCGAGAAGGGGTCTGCGTCACTGCTGAGGCAGGCGCAGGGACCAGCGAATCCCCCAGAGCAGGGAGAAAAGCACAAAGCCTCATTAATCAGCCAAATCTGCAATTAGTAGTGTAATGTCAAGTGAGGAGTGTGATCCACAGGAGTGGTGGCTGGCTGGGATCACTCCCATCCCTCTCCGCTTTCTTTTTTTCATTGGGTCTCCTGGGGATTAGCCTGAAGCTGACTGAAGCGATGGAAATACTGCACCAACTTCAACGGACTTTGGATCCAGCTTTTCATGACATTTTATCCTCTGGTACCACTC
>NW_009712971.1:0-21022 GCF_000703405.1 Apaloderma vittatum | reverse complement strand
ACGATGCCCATGTGACTGAGATTTTCAAGTCTATTCCCATCACTTTCAACAGAGACTTTTCTTCCACCTGCCGAGACAACTCCGAGCCACATGCATTAATTATTAAAAAAGAGCTGAGCACCAGGGGAGGGGAAGTGACAAAACTGCCAAAATCCTTCCAAGATATTTTGACAATCCACAGCCTGAAAAGCTTGTAAATGAGGGTCTGGCCCCTCGTTACTCTCTCACTTTCTCCTGCACATCTTTAAACATCACACGGATTACGCATCATCCATCCCGGAGATGCATTTTGATGTCATAACAATAGTTCCGACGCCAGAGTACACAACCCTGAGCTGCCGGCACGGTGATTAACAACCGCTTTTACCACTGTACCTTCCAGACTCCCATCAAAGTAAAATTTGTCCCAATTAATCAAATCCAAGTGTTCTCTGCTGCAACGCTCCTCTGTATGGAGAAGATCTCAAACGTTCATCCCGAATGCTGTGTGCGGCTGCTAACCTTTCGGCAGAGTCCACCGGGAGCTGCTGCTCATTTGTATACAAAGCACAGCGGTTAAAAGGGCAACTAAACATAATTTACCTGGAAGTGAGGTTAAAAGTGGTATACCAGATTGACGGTGTTTTGCTTGAGAAACAAGACATTAATTAACACCTACCCATTGATTAATATTGATCAGCTTTTTTGCCTTCTGCAAGTTTTAAGCAGGCGATTTTAAAATGTATTTTTTAGCTAAATTTTCCCCTTACCAAGAGTATTTTGGCAAAGCTTTGGCCAAACCCGAGCCTGCTTCTGGCCTGACTGCCTGATGAGGAGAAGACCTGAACCTCCATTGATGACTGCAAGAGCTGCTGCTCCGAGGGGTCTTCCTACCCTAAGCGGGACGGTGCCTCAGGACACCCTAATCCAGCACCATTGACATTAATGAGCCTCGTCACTGCCTCCAAAGAGCCTGTGTCCAAACTCGAACGGCCAAATCCTGGTGCCTGCAAGGCTGGGACTTTCTAACATGTTCTCCATGGCTGGGACTTTCTGACATGTTCTCCATGCCTCAGGATCCACGTGTCTAATTTCACTGCAGGGATGCTAGAGAAACCCAGCATAAAGACCCAAATCCTTTGTTTCTTTGAAAGGTGTTATATTTATTTAGCAGTAGAATCCCCCAGGCACAGCTTGGGGTATTCACATGCTTTCAGCACCCTGAGCATCCTGCCGATCTCACAGACAGAAATTGCGCTGTTCCACCCCAAAGAAGAATGAAGGCCTGCCCCATGCTTTGCTACAGTCCCTGACCATGTGTGACACAGGTGGAAATGTCCCTATTGCCAGGGTTCTCCTTGTGGAACAAGAACATATTCTTGATTCATCCTCTGAAAGTGTTGCTTTTATCGCTTCTTGCCCATCCACGACACATTTAATGTGGCATCACTGTTAGATACAAGTGAAATTAAAGTCAGCTATTTGCCTATCTGAAACTGGAGGAAGGCTGGCTTCCCACGGTTAACAGACACCACAAGTGGGAAAATCATCTTCCCTATGAATTTTTTCAAAAAAAGGCAGCATGAGGCTCAAAACTCACAGTCAGGACCTCCCAGTTCCCAGAAAAGCCCATTTCAAGCAGGGAAGTGCACTTGGAGGCCGCAAGTGGGAGTGTAAGAGCCCTGGACCTTCCTCCAGAAATTGTCTTTCAGGCCGACCTAAGCGACATCTGCAAAAATTAAAGCAGGTGGGGAAAGCCTTCAGGAAGCAAAAACAAGGCCTTGAAGCTGTATCTGCCTTGGCAGACCTTGAAACAGAGCCCTTTCTTTGGATTATTTTTTTCCAGTGGCTCTTTTACTGGTGTTTATTAGTAAGTGACCATTTTTGAAACTTGAAAGATCTCTTTCCAAAATACCATGATTTTTCTCATCCTCCAAAAATCTGCATTTTCTCTTGAATTGAGTTTTCCATAAATAAAAGACTCTCTACAACTTTGAAAATTACTTTGATTCAAAATTTTAATAAAAAGCGTTAGAGGCATCTTATTGTCCTTGCCTGGAGGGCAGAATGTTTACTTGTTTGTTGGTGGGGTTGAAAATGTTGACAGTAATGGAAGCCTCAGGAAAAATTAATTTTAGGGTAATGAACTTTTTTTTTTTCTTTTTTCTCCTGGCAGTTCCAAACATTTGTACATAAGGGTTTATGCCTTCAACTAGAGAAATACTAAAGCATGGGTTTGTTTAAAACCAAGGTATTAAAAGATTTCAAAGCACCAAAGTATCAGTTTGTTAATTTTCTGTTCTCACCTCTCATTTCAAAACAGGATAACTTTGCACTCAGGAGTAATTCTTTTTGTTTCAGAGTTAGATCATAGAATGGCCTAGGCTGGAAGGGACCTTAGAGATCATCTAGTCCAACCTCCCTGTTTTGGGCAGGGACGCCACCTCTCGACTAGACCTGGCAACACATGGGGACCGAGCAGTTGACCTGCTTTTTGTAGGACAGGTGAAGCAATCCTGACTGCAATGTGATTTTAATCAAATCAAACATTCTGAAAACATTGCAAATACTCAAATCACTTTTTTTTCCCCTTTTGTAAAAGAAAACAATGCCCATTTCAATTTGAATGAAACCAAATTTCTGCTTAGCTTGCTCAACAGACAAGAAAAAAAAATTATTTGCCTAAATCTAACCATGAGAAGAAGATGCACAAAGCTTCTCAGTGAAAGATCACTACAGTATGCTCTGTTCCCCACCAGCAAGCTTGCTGGCTTAGCCACTGCTGACGGGCATTGTTTTGCAAGGGATTTTCTGTCTGATTCATTGTGTTGCTGGGTTGTTTTTAATAACAGAACGGTAACTCAACATAGTCTTAGCCGGTGTTGTACCCTTCTGCCTCCAAAACACTAAATTAGATCCAGCACTCAAGGAGTCTGAAATCAGCTCTGGCCCAAGAAATAGGCAGTATATCGAGATCTTACTCTGGGCTATTTTGCAGAAGTGCATTTTGCTCCAAAACCCATCAAGAAAGCAACTTTAAAGTTATTTCTACAAGTATTCTGCAGCTTAGCCTTAAATGCTGCATGCTAATGAGGCAGTCTCAGCCTTTAGGAGCTGCCTCATGGCTCAAGCTGTCCCAGCACTCCCTTTATCTGCCAAGGGCTTCGGATTTGCTCACACTTTACGACTAGAGAGAGCCTATCTTCTAGCACTCAGATGGAAGGTGAGGAGTAAGATGAAGATTGGTTAGATCTGTGGTTTAATGAGAAGAAGTTATTTCCTTGCAGCTGAAACCTGCTCTCCCCAAAAGGGAGGGAAACAGTGAATTTGCTGTGTCCCTTTACGAGTTGCTCTGCGCGTCAGGCTGCAGCCGCGGCTTGGCTGACACACAGATTTAGGAAACGCTGCGAGTAATGAGTCACGTCCCCGTAGGAGCCTCCCTCAGCCCCAGCGTGGGCATGGGGCAGCCGGCCTCTCCTCTGGATGGATGTAGAGTCATACTCATCGCAGGAATAAATTGTAGCTCTCCGAGGCTCGTAACTCAGCCAAATCAGTCCCAGTTTTCACAGTTGCACTCATCAAGGAGACCCATTTTCCTGCCAGGATTCATTTGCCTACCCCCAGCTTCTTTGTCTGTTTGGATGTTAAAAATAAAGTTGCAATGACTGTTTGCTACAGGAAAAATACAAATTTTGCACTCTCATCTTGCAGACTGAGCAGGCCAGGTCAGATCATAATCCCTCACACGTTCTCCCCCAGCTATCTTACCCCCACCTCTGCAAAAATATATTAATGAAAAAACGAGAGATCAGCTAACTCTTTTGTCCAGAGGGATGCCAAGGTTTTAAATCAATGCTCTGGAAGGCAAATACAGAAAGCCTCTTTAATCACCGAGACCTGGACACCTCTTTAATTATCCAGGCTGACCCCCACCCCTGACAGTATCTGAACACTCAGCCAGGGCTGGGGGAGCCACATGCCCTGTTGAACCCCAGTCCCAGCTGCCCTTGGAGGTCACCTGCCAAGACAAAGCAGCAGCCAGAAAACTTGCTTTTCTGTCACTTCTTTTTATGAAGTCCCACAAGCTGCCAAGAAAGAGATTTTCTCACACAGAGAAAAAAATTAAGCAGGAAGACAAGCAAAATACCCCTTCTTTTCCCACTTTCATATTCATCACTAAATTAACAAGAATCATTTGCAAAGGACATGGGCAGTCCAGCCCACGCTGCATGCTGGGTTTCCCACTCCCGCATAAGCCCACATGTAGGTCATCAGCAAGGACTGGCTTTGTGACAAAAAGTGCCCACTGTGGCTAGAGCTGCAAGTCTTTAAGAACCACTCTTCAATTAAATTAAAAACATTTCTTGCAATAGTGTAATTCAGAGCCTGGGGCTTAAGGGAGGATTTCTGAATGCCAAATAATCCATCTATTAAAAATAAAAAAAAAATCCACCCTTAGTTTATCACCTGCTACTCTGAGGTGAGAGACTTATACCAAACCTCTACAGAACGTGGCTATATTGACTACAACTGGGATTATTCACAGGAGCTTTTAATTTGTAAATTTTCTGTAGAGCTTGAAGGTCACACATTAAAAAGAGCTACAACCTCCTTCAAAAAACAGCAAGGGAGAACACATTAACTTTGCTGCTACTACTTGTGCAAGGAAACAATAAATGTCTTTCTCCAATTACATAAATTGAGCTGTGCTGATGTTTCACGAAGCCACAAATTGCTTATCTTATTTAAGCGTCAGGCTGTTTGCTCCTGGATGAGATCCGCATCGCACTGACTCCATGGACAAGATTAACTCAACAGCTCTGAAGTGGGAAGGGCCAGCTCAGAGCATCCAGCACAGCTCATCTAGCCAGGTAAAGGACATCTGCAGGGGGAAAGCACTCTATCACACACATGCATTACTTTACCATTTATAGCCCAACGATCTGAGTCTCCAAAGGCTGAGCTTTGACATGGTCAAGCTGGAAGAACCTTCAGTCCCTTCACAGATCCCCCTTGACACCCCAAGCTTTGAGGAAGCCACCACGTGCATGCCGTGCCCAACATAAGCAAGGTAAGGTGGGCAGCCAGGTCTACCCACCAGCCTCAGGCACTCCCAGATGTTTCTCAGGGGGCTGCAGGCAGCTTCATGGAGCTGACAAGGACCTCAGCAGTCTACCTGGTTCCTGCTGGCAGCGTCTCCAAACCTCTCACAGGCATGCGAGTGCTGCAAAGCCGAGCAGATGTGCTTTTTCATCTCCTTTCCCCAACCCCAGGCAGCACCAGTGATGTGCAACACGTGCTGGTGGACTCTCTGCTCTTGGCAGGGGTGTGGTGAAGCTCGTTTAGGAGCAAAATGAACTCACCTTGGTCTTGCCTCTGGTCTCCGCAGTAATTAGTTGTGGCCCGGAGGACCCCTGCGCCAAAAATCACACATCTGAAGAGATCCTTTTATTCTGAATTAATTTTCAGATTTTTTAATTGTCTCCTTCAGCACATTTCAGTGACATCTATCCTTTTAAAATGTCTTAATTAAATGCCAGATTTTCAGAATTTTGAAGGATAGCAGCGGAAGTGTCACGAGGCAGATATATAGACTCTTACTCCAGCAGATACCAGGGGGTTTAATCATCTTTTCTTTTTAAGAAAAGGAGCTGAATTTTCTGCTCTGCAAAATGTCTGCTTGTACCAATTTTTGAAATTCTTGCTATCTAAAACATTCAGTATAATGTAGCTCTAGTGCAGTGCAAAAAAAAAAGCATGTATGAAATACCTGTGATTAAAAAACATGCCAATTCTGTACCTAAAAAACATTACTGAGTGTATTTCTTCCTTTTTTGTTGCAGGAAATAATGCACCATGAATACCCAGGCAGCAGGATCAGAGGTCAATGTGAAGATTGACTGCTCTGTAAGGAGGAAGAAAGAAACCAAATGGCTGTGTCTGCTCTGCAAACCTGTCCTTTGTGTTCGATGGGGCTCCCCAGGTGAGCACAGTGAGCACTGATCTTGCTCAAATCTACTGTTTGCGGAGCCACAAGTGGGGATCCATGCAGAGACCTGGACCAGCTGTCTGCTCAGTTGGAAATCACATTTCTGGAGGAGCTACTTGTCCTTCCAAAAGCCATCCATCACTCACACAACTGCCTGAAAGCATTGGCTTGCAAGACCTACCTGAGGTAGCTGATCCTAGTTACTCCAAGGGGCACTTCTCTCCTCCAACAGCCCAACAGAAAAAGCAGCAAAACCAGTCAGGAGAAAAGGGGTCTGGGTGTTAGGGCTGGGAGAGATTCATGGGACCAGAAGAGCCCAAGCCATGACAGAGTGACTACACGAGGTTGCGTTAGTTAGCATACGCACACACCAAGTTGTGCAAGGAACACCTTTTCCAAAATAAGCACTGACTACATGTTCTCATTTCTAGCCACAGATCCTCCTTGGTTAGGGTGAGAGGCACCCTTCCCCAGGCACCAACAGGTTTTATAAGCCTGGACTGGTGACTAGTGCCATCTGCAATCCCAGTTTTACCTGCATTAAGTACCGGCTAGTGTTACAACTTCCTGCCCCCACCATGTGTGATGCAGCCACCCACTTTGGTCTAGTCGAGAGGTGGCGTCCCTGCCCATGACAGGGAGGTTGGATTAAATGATCTCTAAGGTCCCTTCCAACCTAGGTCATTCTATGATTCTATGATTCTACTTTACAGGTAAAGTCAACCTGCGACTTTGTCTCTCTTAACAGGATGCAGAGTAAAGTTTTGTCAGGATCAGCTGTAACTAGCACTCCTGTGATTTTCTTTTTTCATTACTTCTGGCATTTTGGCATATTAGCTTTGTTCTGGACAATGACATCTCCAGGTTTGAACTGTGTGAAAGAAAGGCTGGCTGGATGGAAAGCCTTCTCGAAAGGTCACAGGAGCAGCAACATAACTGGAATCTTCTCCTGCAGCAGTTGGGCTGCTTGTCTGGACAGTATCAAAGGTAAGTCCCAACATGTTTTTGGAACACAAACATGTAGCCTATGGCAGTGCCCGGTGTATTTTGAAGACCTCAGATACATGATCTGAAATGACCAAGAATGATCCTTCTGGACCCAGCTTGTAGGAAAACACCTGACACTAGGAGAAAATTTTGTCTTGGATGTCTAAGCTAATCCTTGTTAGTCATTGGAAGGCTGCTGAATTTCCAAAAGTTCCCCAAACTTTGTACCCATGTGGTCCTGTGGAGCAGGCTTCAAGGCATGGGTCAGCTTTGTTTCTTGGCATCTTTGTCAGGTGTCACATAATGACATGGATTTTAAATACTAAATAAATCATGTCTTTCATAAGCATTTATTGCTCATTAGTTTGGACACCGAGCTAATGAATGACTCATTTGTCTTCTAAATCCCTAATGACCATTAATTACAGAATTTACCCTGTTCGCTTAGAAATGTAAGTAAGAAATCTGCTGTCTACCATTTACAGATAAATACAAAAATGCACAGCAATTTTTAAGGCACCAAGATGTTTTGTCAGGTAGTTTCAATCAGTCATTGAAGTGCTGTGCTTTAATTTCCAGTGCAAAGCTCCAGAGCATTTCTCCTGGGAATTGTTAAGTGGCTGAATGATTGCTCCCCATTGACAAATGAGGGGCTGGCAGGTCGCAAGTGGTTATGTGCATTCATATAAAATAACGCAATGCAGGTCAGTGCTGCTTAGACATGTGTGTCACCTCTCCATATTAACAAAGAAAAATACCACAAAAGGTTTCAAGTGTTTTGCTTATTAAGCAGTCGAGTGATTGCTCCAGATTGACAAGTGACACCATGCAAGGTACCACCAGATGCTGCTGCTTTCTGGTGTGCTAGAGCTGCCTAGTTTCCTCCTGGGCTAACAAATTAGTAAGTGGTACAGTGAGAAGATGAAGTTTTTGGTGGATTAAATATTTTAAATTATCTGTTAGGTAATGTGTTCTTGTTGACCCAATATCTCTCCTGTAATGGATGGAGCAGTTCTCTTTCTTTGCTTGGAGAACAATAAAAAGTGGGATTTGGCTAACCACCTGAGACACAAAAGTTTCCGTGAGGCAGATGGGGGCTCGGCGTAAATGAGTATCAGGTGAGGAAGCATTTTCTTGTGTTTTCTTTGAACCTGTTGCTTAGAAAATTCACTGATGGCCTTTGTACTTGTGTTCAACAGCATGGTGAATAATCCTCTGGTCACTCCATCCATCACCTTCAAGATATCACAACTTCAAGTTCTTCTCTCTTGCAGTCATTTGTTTTCCAACAGGAAAAGTCTCAATCTGTTTAGCGTTTGGAAACTCTTGCTCGCCCTTGGCCATCCCTCTACCCTTCTCTGTGTCTCTCTTGATAGATGAATAGTGCTGGTGGCTTCCTTAGGATTAGTATAAGCTTGAAGTTGAGCTTGTGGTTAAGAATTCGTGCATGGTTTCATCCGTGGGTTTTAATTTCTTCAAAGGTCACACACACTCACATAATTTCAGTGACACTGGGCTGGACAAGAAAAAATGTTAGTTGGATCACCACATATCCAGTGAACAAGCTAGAAAAGCGTGGGCTTCGTGAGGACTCAGTTATCTAGATCACACAGCAGCTAGGAAGACCTACTATTTATATGATGTAATAGCCAATACATGCCTTTGAACTTCACTCATTTAATTTATACCCTATAATTTACATATTCAAGTGTTGGCTGTATACATCTGCTGATGGGTAGAAATGAGACCTGATATTACCAAAACAAAGCATTAAAAAATCATATTAGACACCATCCTGCCTCCAGAAAACATGTACAGGCAGAATTTTCTTCTGGGCTGGATTTTTTTTAAATTGTGATTTCTGAACCTGTGCAGTCTGCCGAGCTCATGTTTTTGGGTTTTCTGAGTGAGCGACTCTTTGCTGGCATTTCAGCACCCCATGGTGGCTCAATTTACAATGAGGGTTTTGCTGCAGCTTCTTCCCTCCTGCTACTTCTCAGTGACTTGCATATGCTTTCCCTTGGCAAACACTGGCAGGAGCATGGCAGTGAGCCTTCTGCGGTGTCTGAGATGGGATTTTCACCCAGAAAATCTAAAAAACCACCAGAAAAATGCAAATGAAAACACTTTTGTAACCTTCCCTGTTTATACCACTGATGAACACAGCAATGCTCAGGATCTAAGTATCTGTGATGGAGTGGAAAAGACATTTCCCAACTAGCTCTGCCTAATTAAAGCCTTATTAGTGGGAGAACTGACTGTATAGAGCCACTGGAAAAACAAGGCTACCACAAGGGAAAAATTGGGAAAGGCCACTGATTTCATGACCTATACCACTGCCAGACTGGAGCATCTATGGTAGGTCTGATGAAGAACCAGTCCAGATATTGAGTGTGCCCATACAAATATTCTTGAGTATGTATTTCTGCTTTTTCACAGGTGTGTTAACTGAAAGTTGGTGATACCTCCCACAGCTGTGTCCTATCCAGTGCTCACCCCCAAAGCATCACTTGCTTGACAAGCACCATTTGGCCTGCACTGGCACACCTCTGCTCTTGCACACCTTGGTGCCAGCTCCAACAACTCCAAACTGACAAGCCAAGACAAAGCAATCGTCATGAAGCTGGCCTAACAAAAAGTAAATCATAGGGTTAAGTCTTTCAAAACAACACCACGGACTAGTAAATCCCCTGGACTCATTCTGAGTTTGCAGTTCCTAGGCGAGATGTACAAAGTGATGGTGGAAAACACAAGCTGGGGTGTATACAAAACATGTATACGATTAAAAGCAGGCTCGGCTTGCCTGGCCCACCTTGGCTGCCCCAGGATCCCCGCATCTCCCATGCTTCAATGGCCGCTGCAGCTAGAAACCCTCTGATATTTATTTTTAACTGGTGTGTAAGCAGGAAGTAAGTTTTGGGGCATGGGTTTGGCTTTTAATTGATCAATTTATTTAATTCCTTGCCTTTCATTATCCCCCCCTGCCAGTGGCCATCTCCGATCCTCCCAGGCAGACACCAGTGCCACCCCAATTGCCGACAGAAGCAAGGCGAGAGCAATCGGCAGTGTTGAAGGTGGGTGGTTGGCAGCAGAGCTGGGCGTAAGGGCTGGGAAGAGCTGGGCGCCTGCTCCGCATTCGTCACTGCTGGGAGGACAGTGAGGAGCCAGAAAGTTTCATCATGTCCGAAAGCAAAGAGAGAAGTAATGAAAGACTGCTCAGACAGTGCTGCAGGGTGCCAAGGGTAATAAATCAACCAGAAGGAAAGTCAAAACAAACAGGACAGGAGAAAAAACCTATTTTTGTGCTGTATTCCAAGCTTGCTTTGTTTAAATTTGGAAGCACTTGGTGATGGCAAGTGTTTATTTTTATACAAAATGTTTGCAATATAATTCCATTTTCTCTCAAGACTTTTTGTTTAAATTCAGAATGTTTTTTTTAAACCAAGAATGATCCTTCCAGAAAGGCTTTTGTAAATGGTACATCTACAGAAATTATATTTTAAATAGGATTACTTTTTTCCCAAATTACTTTTTAAAGTAAAAACTCATGTTTATTTAAATGTGCAATTTGAAAAAAACATTGACTAAAATCCTCTTAGCAGAAACACTGGCCAGAGTGTAATGAATGGGATTTTTGTTCTTGATTACAATAAGAATGAAGATTAATCACAAGATGATTTTGAGAAACAGCTGGATTTTTGGCTAGAGGGGAGGGAGTTTAAAAATACAGTCAGCATAAAGATGAAAAAAAAAGACTTAAACATTATGTTTGGCTAATTAGCTAATTATCCTGTCCTAGCAGTTCTTCTGACTGCATAAAACAAAAATAATTTTAAACAAGTATCAAACTCTTGCAGATTTTCAAAACATATTTTGGAAGCTGCTCTGCCTTCTGATTCTTTCCATGAATTTCTCTTCTTTCCTCATCCTAGCCAGTGATGGATTAAATCCTCTCTGTTCATTCTGGAGAGGATGAGACATGGGTATGGACCTGCCCAGAACAACTCCTCACTCTTAGAGCAGAGCAGAGCAGGAATATTTTTGCACTTGTAATCAGACCTGTATTTTGTGTTAGTTTTTGCTCAGAAATGAGGAGCCTTCTGTGCCAGACCCTTAGCAAGACCAAACTAAGAAAAGATTTCCAGCTAGAGATGAGAGACAGCTACAGACAACCAGGGTGAGAACAAGGGCTTAAGCACTCACAACTGTGTGGACCTCAGGGCACCAACAAGGGATAATTTGGGAGTGGGACTACCCGAAGAAGGAACTGGTAAACGGCATAAAGATACAGGGGGGTTTAGAGAGAGGAAGAAATGGCCACTGACAACCCAAAGAGGGAAATTTGTGGTGGCTCTTCACAAGCCCATCAAGCTGCATTTGCCAGACAAAAAGGAAAGGTGAGTGCTGGGCTGGCTGGAGGAAAGATAGAGCTCCAGAGGATGATGGATAAGTGATAGCTTGGAGGTGCTGTACAGGAATAGTGTGTAGGACATAGGCACAGCCTTGGATGTAAAGGGCTTGAGGTGGTAACCAGCCACACGCTGGAATAAGTCAAAATGTGGTTTGGGAGAGTGATGCCTGTTTGCAAATCACCAGCATTGCCTGAATTGAAGTTTGCAGGTGAAAAAACATGAAGTAAAGGGAGGAGATAAGGACCCAAGGACAAAGCCATGTGGAGCTCTGACATAAAGATGGAAAGATGGCAAAGATGGTCCAGAGGTAATGCTCACAAACTGATGTGCCACCATCGCTTTGCTGCTGGTCCTCAGGGAGCAGTGTCCTCCCCCAGCAAAGACTTGGGAGGAGCAGGTAGATCTGCCCTAGGCGGATGAGGAGTGAGGGCTGCGGGGCCGCTGGGCGTTTAGCTCCTTGTAAGGCTCTGAAAAGCTCAGCTGAGCTGTTTGGATCTTAGCCCATCTCTTGCAATAGTTCAGAAAAAAGGGAAAGATCCTCAGGGAAAGTCATAAAAAGACTCTGAGCTTGAGGCTTACAGACAGATTAAATCTTAGAGTTAGTCCAATAAGCTCAGGCACATTACAGTTGTAGCAATTATGCTTGCTTTAGAGAAGTGTTACCACCGACTGGGATTTTACGTACCCACAGCATCATTTTAAACACAACTGCTGCATCAGCTGCTGCACCCAGGGACCTTGCTCCACTGCACTCCTTGCAAAAAGGCAGCCAGCCTCATGCATCAGCTTGGATGTGAGTGAGGTGAGAGCAAACCATTCCCCCTCTGAAGCTCTCAAACCTACTGCAACCTCCCGGCCAAAGTAAAGCAGCGAGCAACACCCTGGGAACAGCAATTAAATCAGTTTAATTTTATTTGTTTCAATATTTATTTGTTTCAATATTTATTTGTTTCAATATTTATTTGTTTCAATATTGTTGGCTGTGATGCCCCAGCAGCTGCCTTGGGGTCAACAGTGGGTGCCAGGACATCGCTGCACCAGGACATGTGCTGAGCTGGAACAGAGACCAGCGATCCCCCGAGCTAGGAGGATTGAGAAGGGGTGGGAGGGTGCAGTGTGGGCCTGCAAGGCAGCCCTTGTCCCAGCCTTGTCCTCACAGAAGACAGTATTATAACTTTTTCTTGGCGTCAGGAGGTATGGGTCTTCATCACTTGTCCCTAACAGACGTCTGTCCTCACACAATGATGGGGAGAAATGTTGAGATGCCCTGTTTCTTCCACTACCAACATACAAAGCATCCAAAAGAAGGGTAGCACCTTCTTGGTCTTAAGGCTCTTTATCTTATTTTTGCTGCATTCTGTCTCCAGCTGCAAGTCTTTACCAACTCCCATGTTCCCCTCTACCAGGACAGCTCTATTTGTCTGAAGTTGTACAAAATGTCAGCAGGTATCACCGCATATTTCCTGAGTATAATTTGGACATTTCAGAGCTTGCAGCCTTCCTTGGCACTGTCATTTTGACAGTGCTCTCCGCAACCTCCTGCACTGAGAGTTGCAAGGATTAGTGTGGCATGTCAAAATGAAACTATCATGCAAACACCTTCAACCCACAGCTGTTAGATCAAGTTTGACCTGCCTAGTAGAAGTGATTTGATGGGCATGATGCCTTGATTGGCTGTAATAACTACTGGCAAAGTGATCTCACAGAAGTAAAATTAAGAGGGCAGTTGGAGTAGAATATTACCACCAACAACCGTGTGCCTTTGCCAAAGGTGTGTCTGAAGTGGGCAGCAAAAAACAGCCCGTGCCCAAGCAGCAGGGTTTGGTTCTTGTAAGCACGTCAGGCAACGTGAAGTCGGCAAGGAGAGGCATCCCATCATCTGAGCTACAGAGGCTAAAGCAGGGCATATCTCTGCCCATCACCAGCAGGAAGAAGAGCAGCCAGGGGCAGTAGTTTCTCCTCCCTGCACCACTAAGCCTCTGGTCTTTCCATGAACCAGCATCCTTCCAGTCAACCACATCAATAAATCAATGCCTACTGACTTTGTGAGACCAGTTCCTCATGTTTAATCCTCCATACACAAATCAAAAAGTTGTAACAATTTCCTTAAAACCATCATTCACGGGAGACCACAACAAAACATCTTATGTCCTTCCCTGTGATATTTCAGTCCTCAGTTATGTGCATGTAACCTCTTTAAATTTAAAATTTCTTGTTATTCTTCTTAGAAATGCTCTCCAGAATGGGTCTTCTCTCTCCCATTTCTCACTGCACTTGTTTTCAGCACCTCTGTTTAAAACCCTGTCTCAGAGGTTTGACTTGCGTGTGGTGTGCTGTGCCCAGGAGCACTTCACTAATCTCTGTATCACGGACAGGCCTGGTAGTACAAACACAATTTCAACATCATTGGCTCAGGTGCAAACAGAATTTCCTAAGAGTTTTATGGGTTTAACAGCACATTGCCAAAGTGGGGAGGAGATGGGCCATTCATCAGCTGAAGAGAGTCTCCAAGCTGTAAGACATTGCTCTTCCCATGCTCCGTGTGGAGAGCGACATCAGTGTTCAAGACTTACCTGGAGAGGCTCCTCAAGCCACTATCAGTGCATGACTCCAACTACTTGTTGTGGAACTACTGAGTCTTTGCTAAAAATTATCCCTGATAGAGTCCCAAAACTTCTCAGACCTCCACATATTGCTGTCAGATGCAAGCAAATTTGACTGTTGTTGAAACAAGATACTAATAACTAACAGGCAATTCATTTGATGCTGTCAGCTTCATGATTACCCAGCTCAGAGACATAGCCTAAGAAAATGTGAATAAAATGTATGGGGCAGATCCTCTTCTCTGCAAACCTGCCTTATTAACTCCACTGGTGCAAGGGAGATTTTCACTTAATTAATGTGAAGGGAAAATGCCAGGCACTGGAAAAAAAGCACTTCATTTAAAACAAGAAGTGGGCCATAAAATACCTGGTTTACAAGGTGAGAGTTGAGTGCAGAGGCAAAAGGGGCCCAGAATGATAAAGTATTAATTTCCCATCCATTTTTAAGATTGACTCTCCCTTGGGTAGCACTTACTGTAAAAGTAAGTCTGTGCTCAAGCGGCTTTTATCATTTGTTGTACTGGGGTTTTTTAATTAAACTCAAGTGACAGATAAGCTGGACACTCAGACACATGATCCATGCTTGCTCAGGTCTTCCCAAGCTGATCCTGGTCTGCAGTGAGGCTGGGGTAGGGCAGTTTTGTAGCGAGGGTCACAAGGCATTTGGAGTCCCTTGAACAAGTAGGTGCTTGGAGGTCCCTCAGAGTAGGCAGTCTGGTGGCCTGCTCTCACCCAAAGTCACCCAGTGACAAAAGAAGTCAAAATTAGCAGCCATGCTTGGTGATAACAAGGTATGTAATGGGTGTAGGAGTCAGAGAAGATGTAACACTCTTGGAATCCTACCCATCTCCTCTCCTCCTGCTCTACACCTTCTTACACAGAAACTTATTCTCAAAGCTGTCACCTGCAAGCATGCACCCGTCTTGCTGGATGCAGGATGGAGTGTTCCCCAGCACCCCACTCCGACCCCGGCCAGGACAAGGGCTGCTTTTCCACCATTCACCTGCAGCTAGCGCAGAAAGGTGACCTTATGGGCAAGCTAGGAGTTCACCTCAATTTTCTAAACCCATCATGGCTAGTTCATCACTTCATGCCCCAAAACATCTGATTGTAAGTCTCTTTGCAGAGGTCCGAGTAACTTTCATGGTGCTCCATCAGAGCACTAGCTTTCAGGGCGATTTCTTTTCTGAGCTCCCCTCGTTTGCATTCCCGGTGACAAGGGCTGGCACATTGCGTAAAAACAATTTCATTTCTCTTTATTATGGGGAAGGACACATGCATCTCTAACTGATTTGACAGGAGACAGCATGACAGCTGTTTTACAGGATTCTCCATTGAAACGGCAAACGAGAGGCTTGCTAGCATGTATTGGACATATTTATATCCTAAACAAAAGGGCAATAACATACATAGTGACAAGCCTTGTTTGTACACAGCTTTCAGCAAGTTTGTGCCAAGCGCTGGCTCTCAGCCAGGCTCGCGGCTGGTACAATCTGGCACAGCCCCGCCAACTCCACGGCAGCTGCATCAATTTACACCAAGGAAGAAATGAGGTATAATTTTCTCAGTTACGCACTGGAATTACAAGAGAGGGGAAAAAACCCACTGATGATCTACAGGAATGCTCTGAGCACGTGTGCAAAGCTGGGCAGTTGGATTTGTGTGTGTCGTGAGGGCCAGTGATCAAGATACAACCATTTTCCAAGCCACCGATAGCTGCCTGCACCCAGCTGGGCAAATAGCACTTGATACATTGGCCCCCCTGTTTTCAGCCTATTTAAATGGGAGACAGGTACAGAGGGAAACACTGCGCCTCTGTGGAAGCTTCTGCACAGGGGAATGGGGACTGGGCTCCCCTGTACCCCAGGGTCTCTAATCATTCTGCAGACAGGAATTTTCTCACCCTGGGAAGAGAGATATGAAGATCAGCTCCAGCCGTCACTTAGTTCCCAGCCATCTGTATAAAGCCAGAGGATGCTTCAGGGAAGAGGCTGATGGCAGTAGGCAGGAAGGCTGAAGCAGGATGTTACTGATCACACCACGGAGTTGAATTTTGGCTGAAACTAACAAAGTGAACAACCTTTGCCATACCATTAGTGGCATTTTTTTAACAGCTGCACACTGTCAGGAGCACAGTGAGTATTAACACCGTTTCTGGGCACTAGTTCAACATGTTTTATGGAGGTCTCCACCTTAAGTCTATTTTAAATGAAGAAATAATGTGGCCGCTTAGCCCTGCTCTCTAGGGACACATTGCTTCTCCATGTCTACCTTTTTGGCACCTCACAGCACCAGGCTGTTGTCTTGCACATTGAATCAGAAAGAAGAGAAAGACGTTTCTGTTATCGTTTGTTAAAGCGATGGAAAATGATGCTGTGCCTGCATCTCTCCTTATAGTATAATTGTATCCCGTCACACCCAGCCCTGCCTAGAACTGCTGTTGAGCATAAGGGATTTGCAGCATTTTCAGCAATAACCCTTTTATCAGTTCCTCAAATATAGCCCAAAGCTGCCCAACAGAGGACACTGTCAGAGGGCTGGGAATTACAGAGTGGCCCAATAGTGTAACTTTGCTTTCAAAGATTTGGATTTTTATGTTTTAACTTCCAGGAGCAGACATCTCATTACCTTTAATTTTAGTTTTCTAATACTAAACCCAATTTTCTTGCCAGGAAATTGAGATCATTTTGTATCCAGCTATTAAAAGCAACAATATGGGTATTATATGCTAAAAAAAAAGCGCCACAAACAATGGCAAAATAGGAAGCCAGTGTAAGCAAATAGATGAGGCAACAAAAACTGAATGAGACATTTTCAAACATTTAATGATTACATGTCAAAGCACAATTTAAATGTCACAGCGCCTTATGTGTTCATGAAGAGGAAAACAAAATGACTGAGAACTCCTGGCTAAAATAGTCTTGTTCCTGGCACTGATTGATATTCTTGAATGGACGACTTGATGGATTATGATTTTTGCAAGAGAATCATTACACGCCAGGTGCACAAATAGAGAAGTACAGCTTGTTGACACCTCAGTGCAAAATAAAGCCATTCTAGGAATTTTGATTCATTATATGTCTGTTAGGAATCAATCCACCTGACCTAAATTTTGCATCGTAAATCAGATTAAGAAGCCCTGCTGGATGTCAGCAAAGGCTGTATGTCCTTGGTTTAAAAAATCATTCCACTACACCCAGCACACCGTTGTTATACTAAATGCAATAATCTATACTGTATAATTTAGGTCAACTTGATTTCAGAGTAGGCAGGAGCGCTTCTGCCACTCATCTGCATGGGACATTATGTCATTTTTGGGACATTATTTGTCTTTTTTTTGAGTGTTTTTTGTTTAAGATGTGAGTGAAAAAAAAATAGAACAAGGTGCATAAAATACTGCAGGAAGATCATAAAGCAACTTTGGAAGTCCTTAAAGTAGAGCCGTATCATTTTCTTACATGGGTAATTACAGTAAATGGGATTTGCACAGCTAAGTAGAGAGGCATTGATTTTTGCTGGCTGGCCACAGTGCTTCAGAGAAGCCGAGTGGGTTTGTGATGATGCCTAAAAGGCTTTGACAGCTGAAAATCTCCCCCCAAAAGTATACAGGAGTGTATAGGTCTGGCTGAAAGTCAAAAGGAGTTGCATCCAAGACTGAGATGCTTTTGAAACTGTCCTCATTGATACCAACCTGGAATTTGGAGTGAGCTTTAAAAGGAAAGATAGTAGCATTTTCTGCATAAAATTAGACAAGTTCATTAACCATGAGAATTTTTTGTTTAACTTTGAGGAACTGTGTCGCTCGCTCCTCTTTGAGCTGCACAAGCAAACCCGGGGGTATGGCATCAGTCTTTGACGATGAAAGAGCTACGAGCAGAAACAAAATGGGCTTTTGAAAGCTTCAAGCCCATGACAGCTGCGAGAGAGCAATAATTCAGGAAATGTCTTGGGTAAAATCAACTCAAATGTCTTGATGCTTTGTTTTATCATTAGGAACATAAAGGAGTTTCTTTTAGTTATCAACTGCAAATCTCAAGGGGCTCCCCACAAGATTTGATAATAACATGCCTTGAATAGGAATGGCTGCAAGTGGCAGTAGTGTAGCAATAGAAAAGAGACGCTTTACCCATAAGTGTCAGTTCTGTCAATAAAACTTGAGACTCCCTAGTTTGACACCTACACCCTATTCCCAGCACCACCTCTAACCCCAGCAGGTCAAGTCTCCCTCCATCCTTCAGTGTACTCACCCATTAAACAGGGACGTCAGCGCTGGTTATCCTTTTTTTTTCTTGGGAAGCTTCCAAGTGAGGTGATTCATTGCTACAGCCCCATGGGTTTTGGTGGTCATTTATACCCATGCATGGGAGGGTGGGGAATAAAATATGCTATTAGTGTTGGATAGTTTTGCAGATGCTTTGCCAAGGGGTAAGCACCAAGGTGTGAGGGGCTCAGCCCTGCAGAGCACCCCTACGCCTGGGGAAGCTGGTTCCCACCTGAACACCATGCTGCCATCAGATGGAGGCAAATCAACAAGCGTTTTTCTAATAGCATTTCAACACTGGACCCATTTCCAAATGAGATGGTCCTCTCGCTTACGCAAGTTGTGCCTATTTTGTTTCAACTCATAGGCCTTTTTGTGCTTGTAAAGAGGTTTCCCATCAAGGGCATGACTGAGATGGTCGCAGATTCTGAGTCCTGGGGTAGGACCAATTTCCATCCCCACACATGGGTAATACCCTGGCCCTACCTGTGCCCCAGCTGAACCCCCTCAGCCTCGAGATGGCTCAGGAGGGTCTCAGGAGAGCAGAGAGCAGCACTGGGGAAGAGGGCAAACACAGTGATAATCAGCTGTGCTAGCTGGTGCCATTTACACCTGCAGTGGAAATTGGCTTTAAAGGGAACATAAATATTCTTGACTCCTTCCTCAACCGTTCTTTTACCCAGCACAGCAGTGTGAAGGGACTAAGCAAACACCAAAAATCTTACCTACTCTGTATTCTGCAAAGTAAGACCCTACCAACTTTCTTTTTATCCTTTTAAGACAAGACAACGAATTCTCTTAAGACTTTTGTGACTTTTTCTAAGTCCTCATATATACTTTCTTAGCAAAAAACTAAGTTAAGCCTTTCTTCCAGAACATTTGGACAAATGACAGAACTGGGTAAGAGGTCATCCATATCCCCTAAGTATGCATATGAGAGTATGTATACAAAGTATACTATGAGAAAGCTGTTAGAAGCTTAAAAACCCTATAAACCATAAAAATAACATTTCTGCTGTGGAGATGCTTGTAACAAATGCTGTGTTGAGAAAGTTACTTTCATTTCTTCTTACATTTTCTTACTGCTGCGATTTACTAGCATTTTTGATCTAAATGGTCAATGGCCAAGAAGCGCAACTGCCAGTGCCACACTCCTTAGGGGACTTCAAAATACTTTGGCTGAAAAGCATCTCTCCTGAACTCAGTTGCACTGCTGCTGCTTCTCAGAGCCCTGAGTTTAATTTTTGAATCCATCCTCAAACTCATCTGAGTACTGACAGTACTGACCGCACCAAAGTGCTACAACGGGTGGTCTGAGGATGCTCTGGGAGCACCGTGCTGGTGTCGTCTAATTCCCCTACTAAACACTGCAAAGTCCCATTGCACCGTGTCCCCATCACTGGCAATATCAATGTTATTTTCACAGAAAATAAAGACTTTCTGATAGACACGATTTAAATAATGCAGTCTTGGCTTTTTAAAGGGAAAGAAACAAACCATTCAAATGTGGAATGATTTCTTTCTCAGAATATTTCAAAGTCATGTCAGTCTATCCATTACCCAAGACAAATTACTTTGACAGCACTATCTACTCTTGACATCTGAGTTGTCTCTCTAGCCTATTATATTTTAGCACAGGCATAAAATATTGTTCAGACAGTATGGTTAGTCTAAAAGAGTAAATCTAACTGCTTTGAAATGGCCTATTAGGAGACAAACTCTCAGTTTAGCTGCAGGCAGAGAATTAATCCAGTGCTTTTCTTAGTTCTTTCAATGGCAATCTTTTCTTCCTTGCTAACTAAATGCTCTTTATTTGGAAGGATGTAAAAATGGAGTAATCTTCAGAAGGACAAAGGACAAATTAAATAGAAATTAGAGGGGAAAGCATCATTAAGAAATTCTGACACATGACATCGTTAGAGGACATGTGTCTGGGCTCTCCTGTCATGGCAGAAATGGAGATGGGGTTAAATTTTTACTCAGTCCTGAGAACAATTATACACATAACTTACTTGGCTTCCTTCATGCCTTAACACGCAACACCTGCCTCTTCTTTCTGGCTTGGTATATTGTAAATGTTCAGTTACAAAAAGGGACACCCTGGGGGACCCCTTCCCAGGTTGAAGAGGGGAGCCCTAGGGGGTCCCAGCCTCGCTCCCACCCACGTGGGCTCTAGCTGGCTCAGCTGGGGAGAGCCCTGCTACTCAGCTGCCCTGGCTTCTTTCCCTCTTGCAACTTAACCATCGGCCACAGGAGTGGTGCGAGCTTGTGTTTGGCTGCAACACCCTCTCACGCATGTGTAGATGTGTGTTTTTTAATAAACAAATGGTCTCAGCTGCTTCAGAGGAATTCATTTCAATTATCCCCCTGAGCTGCTTCTCCCTTTAGCACCTGCCTTCTCAGCACTTGCCTTTACGTTACAAGTTTAATGTTTGTCTATTTAGCGTTGGCCTTTCAGCTGCTCCTTCTCTCGCCACTGACGCCTCACTTGGCAGCTTTTGCAGCAGAGATCTTGAAATTAGAGTACACATACGTATTTACTAAAGCAAATGAAACACCTTCCAGCAACTCGCTGCCCACCGAACGTGTGATGGGAGGGTTTTCACGGGTCTCAGCTCGTCCCAGAGACATCACAGCTCCCGAGATGTCCCCCTGGCCCGGCCCACGGGCACAGGCAGTGCGGCAGCAGCCGAGTGGGCACGGAGACAGGTACCAAAGGGCACCCCAAGGCAGGGCAGCGATGGGCAGAAACACCCCGCGGCGTGGAAGAGGTGCCAAGCTGGAGCTGAGA
>NW_009712970.1:0-2792 GCF_000703405.1 Apaloderma vittatum | reverse complement strand
AGGGAAAGACCATCTGGGCTTGTCCTCAGTCTGCAGGCAGAATCAGCTTTACGGACGAAAAGGGTTGGTTTAACTTGTTCCTATACAAAGTAACTCTCTGAGCCGAAGACAAATGGATCCGAACGTTACCTCTAGATCCAGGGCTTCACAAAGCAGCTTCCGCGCGTTCTTTCTGAATGCCTCAGTCTTGGGATCACTCCTGACCTCTATTGAGGGCTTGCCTGAATGGTCTTTGATGAAAGTTCGCCACTCCGTGTAAATATCCTTGGCGAGGCTGGCCACGTCGTGATCTGAATGCTTGCGCATCTTATTCACAGTGTGGCCTGGAAAACAGTAATAGCTCCTTCAGGGCTGGTAGGTGGACAAGATGTAACAGACACCAGATGAATCAAATCGGTGCCAAAGTAGCTGCACACGTCTTTAATTCGGGCAGCGTCAGTAAAAAAAACAGAGCATTGACAAAAGTATAAATATAAAATTATTAGGGATTAAGCCTGAAGCTCCTACTCCTTGACTTCTGCAGTGATTTTTGCCTGAGCTATTAGCAAGGAATTGACTTATACATGTGAAAATTACCTCTCCAAGTCATCAAGGTGTGGAGCAACACTTATGTAATAAAGGGCTATGTTAATTTTCTACATCGATACTAGATCTGATGAGAGCTTGTAAGATTGGCCTACAAAGAATGCTGGTTTTAAACTGAAAACCCCTTTAAGGAAACAGACGTTGCTGGTGATGGCCATATAGCGTTTTAACACACAAACGTCACGGTGACTTCAAGCAGAATCTTTCCAGTCCACAGGGCCTGCCAGTGTGAAAAAGGCTTTCCTGAGAGGAGACAAAAGCGACCTTCTTGCCGTGGGGTATTTCTCTCTGACCGCCAGCGCTGTTGGCCAGGAGATGTCACTGTTCGGCTGCGGTGGCTCTTCCAGCCCCGCCACGTTCAGGCAGGCGCTGGGGAGAAAAAAAATTTCGGGAAAAGCCTGAATAAGCTGAACGGGGCAAATGAAATGACAATTCGGAACTAAGGGGAAAGGGGCAGATCGCATCTCTTTTTCTAAGGCAAAAGGGTCTCTTTGAATAGAAATCCAGCTGCTCTCATGGCAAACAAAGGGCAGCACGAGTGTCTCTCACTTGGGATACTCTCCATCAACAGGAAAGGCAGGGACCGTGTGGTCTGACTTATCCCTCCCCTAAGTCCTATGGAAAAGAGCCAGGCATCAGGCTGTCATTTGCACGGAGCTGCCCACCTGCTGGGAATTTCTCAGTAGGAGGATGCAGGAAGCAGTTCTGGGCCCATCTGAGGAGAATTTTTCACGTGTTCAGAAGATTTAGCCAGGTCAAATAGAAGAGCCATGTCTCGCATGGCAAGAGAGAACTCTGCCAAGCCCCAGATGGGTATCAGGAGAAGGAAGAGGACACAAAGGTGCCCAAAAAGAGGTCTGCAAAAATTTGACCACAGAAGGGGTGATGCAGGCAGGCTGGGAGGTACTAGAGGATGTGTGTCTTTTTCAGTACAAGCTCTGAAAACTGCAGGCTGAGTATCAGCAATTTTGTATTGGCAGCTACACTCATTTCTTAAAAAGCTTGCACGCTAGTCAATCTCTTTTGTACTCACAAGCCAAGCAGACACTGGACAGTGTAATATTCACAGTCTAGATCACACAAGATGTACCTATTTTTGTTGAAAGTAACACTTCCTTGGAAGGTATTTTCTTCTTCAGCTCCTCCAAAGCTTCAATCAGATTCTCTTTTGGTTGCCCAGGAAGCTCGAGCATAGACTTCCACCGTTTTATGTCTTCCACAACCACAACTCTCTGGAAAAGAGAAAAACTGTAAGGAAAGCGGAATCTTCTCATTATAAATAAGGACATTGGCTTCACCCCAGCTAACGGGGCTGTTATCGATACATGAATTATTGATTATGGCATGAACCAGAGGACAGACTACATGATAGCCTACAATGATGGGCAATTGCTTGAGATTAGCAGCCTACTACAAATCCAGACTGAAGTAACTAGAAAGCAAAGTGAGATGATTCACTTTGGTCTGCAAAACTTCAGGCACATAACATCAAACAGCTCCTAGTAGAGAAGTGTTTTGAATTTAAGGAGTCCATTGTATAAATGTATTTTAATAGAAAAAGGGATTAAGATAAAGACAGAATCTGAATCCTGCTCAGACTGGTTTTAAATTTAAAATCATGCCAGCAGGGAGAGAAACAAAGTGTTAAGGAACAGGAATGCAAACTCAAATTCATTGGACGTTTGCAGCAGTTTTCACTTTGGTTTTGCCACAGATCTAGACAGAAGAGACTGCAAACAGTGCAAGTCTCATATTTCGGACGTGAGACATGTTACAAAGATTCAGCAGCGGTCAGACAGCTGTGGTGATGTATGTACGCTTCTTTTGCTTTCTGCCTTAAATTAATAAGCTCTTTGGTGCAGCAAACATTGTGTTTCCTGGTGTGTTTCTACAAACAGATGGCAAAGAGGGGCTCAGCTCTCAGGCAGGTCTCTCACAGGTCCAACCAACAGAAGGGATTTCTTTGCTGGGGAGAGAAGTGTCAGCAAATTGTGTGCCCAGCCTGACCCTGTGCCCCCTAAACGAACAGGAAGGAGCTACGTTATAGCCCATCTCGGTTTAGGAAACCCATCTCAGTGCAGCAGAGCCCTCTGAACTTTGGTTCCTCGTTCTCGGCGAGGATGCTGCCTCAACACTGCAAAGGTTTTCGGTGAAGAACCGGAACGCGGGTAGTTGACGAAAGCGTTCAGCCCACTCGGCCCTACCCA
>NW_009712969.1:0-4000 GCF_000703405.1 Apaloderma vittatum | reverse complement strand
CTTGTGGCCTCCTCTGAACTCGTTCCAACAGTGACACGTCCCTCTTATGGTGGGGTCGTCAGAACTGGACGCAGTATTCAAGGTGGGGGTCTCACCAGAGCAGAGTAAAGGGAGAGAATCCCCTCTCTCGATCTGCTGGCCAGAATTAGTTCTGTTTATCTCAGACCAGGACAGGTACCTGCAGGATCCCTTTTGGCTCCTGTAACACGTCCGTGTTGCTGATGCGGTGGGGCTGATGCGGTGCCTGCACTGGTGGGTAAAGCTGCATAAAGTCCTTCTGGAGAGAAGAGCAAAGTAATAACGGGTGAGGAAACCAACTGTGATAAACATCCATTGATGCACATCACGACTATGCCTTCTCAGACATGCTTTGGCCGAAGTAGTGTGTGTGAAAAAAATCAGCTAAACAAATACCAGGTTTTGATGAGAAAAATCGAACTGGGTGTTTTCCTCGCTGGAGGAGCTGAGAACCTGCTTGCTCCCTTGTTTTGAGATTAATGAAAGGGAGAGGGGGGGAAAGTTGTTTTTGAAAGCAGAAACTTTCTATTTAAAACAATAAACAGGAAAAGGAGAACAGATCAGTGTCAAAATTCTTTGGGGGGAAAGAAAAATATGGAAATGAGTTTAAACAAGATGTATTTCTTCCTCTGGAGATGGTTGTTTTTCTGTAGCCTTATTAATCAGTCTGTTCCTGTCTCTCCTTTTAAAAGAAGAGGCAAGAGAGAACAGAAACCCGTTGCGTGCGAATGTGCGAGTGAGGCTGGAGGACCACTTTGTACATATATTTATAACCTTAGTATTGGAGCTCTTTGATTCCAGCTTTAATCGACCCTCTTTTCTCCTAATGAGCCACTCAGAGAGATGTTTGCCTCTTGCAGTGAAGTGTTGTACTCTCCTTCTCTTCTTCCTCCACTGCAGATCCACGCTCAGGATCCCTGATCCCCTCAGCTCTCGCACCGGGGCCCACGTACCCTGTGGAGGCTCTTTCCTGACCGGGGCTGGAAGAGCCTCGGCTCTTTGAGAAACACACCCACGTCAGTGCGGTGGCCTCTGGGAGTCCCGGCATCTCAGGACAACATCAGCCGCGTGGCCTCTGCTCCATCCTTGCACGCCGGTTCAGAGACAGCCGGCTAACAGGGCCAGGTTCCCTAGTGCTCTTCCCTACATCTTCTCTTTGGCATTTGATGTGAGGCTCCCTGTTTTCAGGCGGACTAACTTTCCATATGGAAATCCTTCAGTGGTGCGTGCAGCAAACCAATAACGACTTCAGTGGGGTGCTTTCTCTGTTGGAAGGCACTAACGAACTGTTGGGCGGAAGGCCGGCCTGATGTTCCTTAAGCCCAGGAATTGCCCTGCAGCACAGCAGCCATTGCAACAGTAAAATAAAAGTGGGGAGACGAGCTCGGGTATCAGTTCACTGGCAAACTGTTCCTCCAGGCAGCATGTTCTGGCCTGTGTGCAGCAACATTGCCAACCCAAGGGTAGGATCTGGGGTGGAGGAAGCTTTTAAGGGGTAGGGAAAACGTGGATGAACTGTTGCCTCTTTAAATCCTGGACTAGGTTTGTCTAGATTGGGAGTTTTTTCAGGGTCAGTCAGCTTTGTGGAAAGATAAAATAAACAGAAGAAAGTAAAGTTGATCAACTAAGTTGGTCAACTTAGATCCGTCTTAGACACATCTGAGGTCAGCTTCTGCTTGGAGACAGCTCCGTGGTTTCACTCTGGTGTGACAGGTTGACCAAGGGCTGGCACAGGCTGTGCCAGGTACAGCAGCTCTCCTGTGACATCTGGCGCCTTGTCCGGCACCCATCAGTCATTCCCTCAAGTTCTGTCCACGCTGCATTAAGATCCGTGCTGGATCCATGAGCACCTTGGGCTAAGATCGATCCACGCTGCTCTCAGATCTAAACCGGCACTTCAGCGGAGCAAGGCCGCTTGTCCAGGCTGGCGATCCAGCCCGCGGAGTTTCCCACCTCGGGCCGCACCAGCTGCGGAAGTGCTGCTTGTGTGAGAGGTGTGCAAGGCACTGCTTCCCAGAGGCGGGAGGACTCGCTTGTCCTACGCTGTGTCCGCTGTGTATACATTAAACAGAACAATTTCCACTCTTCCTCAAACCACAGAAGGAAGGAAAAAGCAGCCAAGAAATTGGAATGGGGCTTTTACAGGCAGATTTCCCCAAAGCGCCTAAACTGCTGCTGAATTTTATTGCATATTGGTGATCGAATGGACAAAGGCAGTGAAACACGCTTGCAAGGACTAAGTGCTTTTAGAGTAAATGCGTCATCTTCGCTTAAAATCAAAGAATTGGAAAGCAAGGTGACAGAGAGGGCAGAGTTTCAAACGAGAGTTTGCCGGCCATTGGAGGCACCGCTGGTAAAACTGGAGCCAGATTTTTGCCTTCCCATGTAAACATTTCCATCAGTGCTGGATTTTCTGGTGTCCTCAGCAGACCCTTGTAGGGGAGGTGAAGGTGAGGCGCTGCTGAGTGGCCATAGAGGCCCAACAAGTGGGTCTGTGGGCTGTACAGATTTCGCCAGAGACCGTCCATGAGATGGATGTTACTGGTGTCTGTGCAAGCCTGCGCTGGAAATGAGCTCCTGAACGGCTGGATCTGCCCTGGGTAGCCTGTCAGACAAGGCCCATTGCTAAAAGATGGTCCCAGGACTCCTCAGTGTCTCCCTGACGGCTGCGGATGGGCTGGTTGCTCTTTGCCCGGGTGGGTGCACAGGTACCCGGGATGCAGGAGGTCCGGCCGTTCTCTCCCCAGCCTGGCGTCCCCTCCTCCGCTCACCCCTGCCACTGT
The DNA here is from genome assembly GCF_000703405.1 of Apaloderma vittatum. Taxonomy (NCBI): domain Eukaryota; kingdom Metazoa; phylum Chordata; class Aves; order Trogoniformes; family Trogonidae; genus Apaloderma; species Apaloderma vittatum. The sequence continues at coordinate 1,199 of NW_009712969.1, read as the reverse complement.
GCTCTTTTACAAACACAGAGCCGCTCTCCTGGGCTCTTCAGACAATTATCTTGTCTGTGAGGAAGAAATCTTCTCCTTTGTTATGTTCAACACAGCAGAACTGCGTATTTTGAATTATTTGGGTTCTGCCTTTCATCCTGCTCTCATTTCATTTGCTTTTACCTTTTCAAGAATGAATATCACATTTATCTCCGTCTCCTCTTTTACTCATTATTTCTTCTGGTATACCTTCTTTTATCCCATTCCTCCCTTCCCTTTCTGTTTACCAGCCTCTCCCCACCTTCTTTTCCATGTATTTTACAGGGCTGCTTTATCACAGCTTTCCAGTTTAGTGGATTAACTTTATTAGTTTCTTTTGTATGTGTCTAATTGACATGCGCTTTCAAAATCTATTTCATTTCAGCAGAACTGACCTTTATTCCTTTGCAGACAGACTCTTTTTATTTTTCTTTTCCTCCAGCTCATATCTTTGCTACATTGCTGAAAACCAGAGAGAGGTGCTCGGAGTGTGCAGAGAGTTTAGGACAGCAGCAGAACTCACAGAGCGGTTGGACTGGAGAATAGATTTGAGCTTTCTACCCCATATAACCACAAATGATTTAGCTTGAGGGGTTTTATTTTTCTTTTCACTTTTATTTCTAACAAAAATCTCTTTCCTCCTCTGATAATGTCATTGCCGCAGAAGGAACAATGTGATGCATGGGAGCCGTGGTCCAAGCTGTCTCTGTCAGCATAAAGAGCAACCTGTTTCAAATAAAAGGGCAAAACCTTCCTAAACGAGGCTTTGGGGAAACTCCTTGCTTCCAGTTCCTGGTCTGCCAGGGCATGTGCTTCTTCTCCAGTACAAAACTTTCTCCCTTTCAGAAAGCCCCAGGATGCTGCAGTTCCAGTGCTCATCGCCATCACTTCCAGCCTCACCAGTGCTTTGCAGGAGGGAATTCCGAGCAGAAATTGCCCGCTTGTTTCTGCTGTCCAGCTGGTCAGAAGGAAGTGGCACCAAGCATGAATGCAGGACAACACTCCTCTTTTCTTTTAGCTCCTCTGGAGGCCTTTTAATGGAAAAAAAACCCCATCCCCCATGAGCGCTTTAGCTCCCCCTGACACGGGCTCCTGTTCCAGAGCACATGGCAGACGGGTCTCGCTTTCCCAGATGCTGTCCCTGCTCAGAAATCACAGAATCACAGGATGCTGGGGGCTGG
>NW_009712968.1:0-5913 GCF_000703405.1 Apaloderma vittatum | reverse complement strand
TTATATAGATTTATATATATATATAAAATAAATAAATAAATATTGCATTGCAGCTTTGAGAGGAGAGCCCAAGTACTGCTGCCTGTATGTCAGTTAGAACTGGCTTGATTCTGGACTGAGCATAAAGCTAGTTTGAGTAAAAGTATTAAACCAGGAGAAGGGGAATGGGTGATGGCATTTGGTAATGCTAATCCTTATTAGCAGGGCAAAATAAGAATCTGAAACCTGTACCTGTATGATTAAGTCTTTTTTTCTGTGGCACCTCTATAGTCAGTCTGCCTTTTGATGAAAGATCTGATGGAGAGGTTGGTCTTTACCCCTTTCCCCTCTGTGATGATAGGGAAGAATCACTGATAGGTCTCTTCCCTCTTAGCCTACTTGAAACACAATCAATTTTCCTGTGCGATACCTTCCTATTGGATTTCACACTTTGACTTCATTTTTAGTACTCTTCTTCATATTTGGTTTATCTGAAGTGCAAACAAAATGTAAAAACACAACACACGTGATTTCAACCTGAAATTAAGAATAACTAATTTTTCAATATTACTGGTTTATAATTTTTTTCAGATGCCCATAAGCCCTTATAAGTAGAAATCTTGGATTGTCATTATCTGGAGGGAGTTACATACAGTTTTGCTGAAGAAAGTCTGAGAATAAAGGGAAAAGGAAAGTCTGAGATAAGGAGAAACTATCACATTTTTTAAAAAAACTACAGTTCTTTAGGGGTTGACAAACGTAGTTACATTTTACAGCTTGGCTGAAAATCCTGTGTTGTTTTGATGATACATTAGAAAGCATGCTTTCGTCAGATTCCTGAAGACGATTATTTACAACAAATATTTAAGCAATTCACCCCAAAATTTGTGACTGTATGTGTACATGTTTTTATACTACATACATACTTGTGTATATATGTGTATGTACATATATAGAACGTATAAAATGGTAATTTTTGTTACAAGAAAAGTTCCACTAAGTCCTTTGGCTTTGTGCGGAGGCTGGTAAATAAAATTTTAACTCTGATGTGGAGTTTGAACTGTGTGTGAGGGTAACGTGGTGAACTAAGAGACCTTGCACGAAGCGTGTGCACCGTAACACGAACACTTCCTTATGTCAGAGAAACTGTCAAAAGTGATGTGTGACTGTGTTTACCAAAATTTTATTTTATTTAGATCTAACAAAAAACAATGTCATTCTAGTTAAACTAGAGTTGTGAAGACAGTATCAAGGTTTCAGAGCTATCCATTCAAACAGTGTCAAATTTAACAGTTACTTCTAGAATAAAAATTCTAAAAACATTTTCCTCTGCTCCCTGCAGTTTACTACATTCTTCTAGAGTGTAGAGCAATGATTATTACCTAAATCCAGACAGCTGAGGACTCCATTACTTTTCTAAATGTTTTTTTTTTGGTGTGATAGAACACCTTGCACAGACATTTTTCTAATTTAATTTGTGTGCATTGATACAGTTGCAGCATTTTTGTATGTTGCTGAAAGACATCCTCTTTCCCAGAGTAATAATTCTCTGAAATTATGAAATTTAGCATATTTACATATAATTATTTGTGTCAAACCAGACCCTAAAGTTCTAGGGAGAACAAAGAGTTCCTCAAATTCATCTTTTAAGTCCCAGAAGGTCTTGTCCTTAAAGCTGCTCCCTTCAGAATAATTCATTAATGTCAAATAAATGATCCCGTAAAGAATAATGTTTATTCTTCTAAGCCTCTACTGAAAGACTGTGTAAACACTGCTTGAAAGTGTAATCACTGGATAAACCTTTTAAAGGGAGGAGGCGGGGGGAGCATGGCGCAAAGGTTGTCTCGCTGTTAATGAGTTGTCCACCCACATCTGGCCAGCTGCATGCTTTTTTCTATGGGCACTGGTTGCTAGATTATTAATGATTTGAGTGAAAAAAATAAAATGGAATCATTAAGGTTGGAAGAAAACCTCTACGATCATCTAGTCCAACTGTCAACCCAAAACTACCATGATCACTAAACTATATGTAAAAGCCCCAAAACCAAGGAAAATAACACAGCTCTACAGTCAGGTGAGCGAAGGATGCATTTTCTTGTCCTGCCAAGAGCCCGGCGGCATTGAGGTTTTTCTGATTTGGCGTAGAAGTGTTGGAGGCATCACCCCATGAGGCTCAACTGAAATCAGGGGAGGTGCTGAGGAGGAGCTGCATCACCCCCCACTCTGCCCACCCTAGACCGTGGCCTCCTTGGCTCAGGTGCCCTGGGGATGAGGCTGCTGCTCCTTACCTTGAATCGTGATGTACTAGAGTAAGCGCGTGCGTGTCTTCTTTCTCTGTGCTCGATGTCATTCTTTGTGGGAGTCTGGATAAATATTTCAGTCTGTAGGAGTTCAGGAGAGAGCTAGGTATCGCCTAGCAACAAGCAGCCCACTCTCTACCTCCTGCTTCTCTTTTATTAAAACACCAGTGCAAACCAGAAGTCAAAGCATTAAGTTTATTTTCAGAAATACTTTGAGCAGCTTAAGGTATTTTTGTTACGATGCTACGTTAGAGCAACAAATATGTTGGCGTGGGGGTGGGCATTTTAAGGCAAGTAACTCTGCTTGCCTTGTTTGAACAGAAATCTCAATCAAAGACTAGCAAGAACTTCATCTGGGTACGGACTAAACCATGTGATTGCAGTTGTTCAGTGAGTAACAGAATTGTGTATTGAGTGCTCCTTTGGTCCCCTGAGGTCAATAAAATATGCAACAATAACAGCTTAAAAAGCCTTCAGTTTAAGTTAAGTGTATTACCTGGTTCATCTTGCAGCTTGTGATTGCTGCTGGTGGGACAGAGGCTTAGGCTGTAGTTCAAAGCTTTTTAACTTTTTACAGACAACTTTGTGGCACAGTGTTTTGGCTAGTTTCAGTTTCAGTGGTACAGAACTCGCTTTACACAGATCCTGGTGGCGAGATGCAAAGACAAGAAAGGCCGGCATTCAGAATGCAATTTTGGTAGATTTTTGAGTACAGTACAGTGTTGCACTTAATTTTAGCCACTCCTGTCCTTTATCGGTTTAAACGTCCAGGACTAGATATCAGGAAGCCCTTCCTCACGGAGAGGGTGCTCAGGCACTGGGATGCACTGCCCAGGGAAGTGGTGGAGTCACCATCCCTGGAGGGGTTTAAGGAGAGGCTGGATGTGGCACTTAGTGCTATGGTCTGGCCGATGTGGTGGTGTTGGGTCATAGGCTGGACTTGATGGTCTCAGAGGTCTTTTCCAGCCTCAGCAATTCTGTGATTCTGTGATTGTTGCAAATCTGTAAGTCATGGTTAATGCATTTTTTATCTGTAGCTTCTGCAGAATGTCTGCTTTACAGAGTTTAATAGGAAAAAAGAGCAAGTATGTGACTATTACTAATGTAAAGGCAGCTATCCCCAAAACAAAGTTGAGGATGACTTGTATTCCTTCATCTCTGAACTCTATTGAAACCGTGGTTTCGGTGATCCTGCCTTACCTGATGTTCAGGGTGGCCTTCATGAGTTTAAGAGAAATCACACTCTGTCTTTGGGGAAGTTTATTGTGACCTGAGGCCTTTGAAATGGATTGCAGAAGTGTAAGTGCGTATATCAGGACTTTCAAGAAGAGAAATGCATGCTTTTCAAGTAAAATAAATTATACAAGAAGGTGATTAAGAAACAGTTATGCCCAAATATGGGGTTTACTTTGCAGAGGCAAAAGCTAATAAATCCCGTTTCAGCAAATGACTGAACTTTGCAGATGAGTTGGTCTTTTCCAAATGTATGTTCTTGTATCTGTCTGAATTAGAAAAGGGGGGAAAATAGCACAAGGAATGTTCTGTAACTGTCTTAGTGGAAATTTGTTTAAAAGTTAGCAGTATGTGAAAGAGATGTTAAAGTCATACTAATAGGAACGTTTTTTTTTAATGAATTAACATGGATTTACATGTTAAAAATGTTCTGTTTGTAGAGACAAGGGCACCTCTACATATACAGTGGCCTCTGTTTTTCTAGAGATATGCTCAGCATGATTATCCTGAAATCCTTCTCATGTTCCTTGTTCTGGTCCATGATTCCTGCTTAACTCCACTGGTGTGTGCAGATGCCCATCAGGGTGGGACTGCCAGAGCATTTATGCAGATCAAGACAAGTCTTCAAAGTGGATTAGGTTGGTTTACTCCTGCTGTAGGAGAAGGAATCTAACGTTCGGTGACATTCATAAGCTTTATAAACTCCTGGCATCTGAAAGCACAATTTTAAGACGATGATTAGCATTTGTCTGGAAGTGGAAATAACTCTGTCTTTGCTACTTAAGCTCTTTCTTCTGGTTGAAACTGTTATTTTATTAGGTGCTTTGCTCTATGATTACTTGAAGAGCCCTTTTGACAAAGGTTTTGAATTGTGCAGTTGTCTCATCAGGTAGATTTTCTTTGGTAGAGAGACCATTTGATACAAATGAAAGGTGCTTCTACTTGGACTTTCATGTCTGCTTTCATAATTCCAATAGTAGAAACTGAGATTTCACAGTAAGCCGCTGAAAATGGAAGTCCAGAGCAGGTTTCGCAGCGATGACATGTGTGGCAGAATGGATGCCTTACATCTGTAAGGTCAATTGGTCTTCTTTTCATACACATTTCAAAGTCATTTCATCTGAAGCCAGAGCTTTTCAGCTCTTCTGAAAATCAGGCAACAGACTTGTGAAGTTCCTAGTTAAATGTTGTTTTCACATGAACGGTTTGCTTTCTATCTTCTCCCCATAAGCAGCCTAAAATAGTTGTAACAGAAGCGTGTGGCTGCTATAGGTGGCATGTGTTGCAAGTGTGCATTGGCCACCAAAATCAACACTCTTGGTTGCCGTGGAGGTCATTGCTGGGGGAAGAACCCTGTCCTACTCCCAGGCTGCATGTACATATGTACCATGTTGGAGATGTGGGATGGTGGCACTGATGGAGCTTGTGATGTGTCCTCCTTGTGCTTGGTGAAGAGAAGGACAACCCAAGAGCTCTCTCTTTCCCCTAGTTGGTGCAGGAATATGAGCAACTCGGTGCTTGATAAATGGTGCAGACCTGAAGAGAATGATCAGACTCAATTATCTGTCATTGCTAACAAAGCAGCTTTTTCATGGGGAGGATTATTGTATGTGATTTAAGAATGCAAAACCAGCTGTGGGTAGTGGGGCAGCAGCGCGTTAGCAGTTTTGCGACACATACCCACGTTTGCTGTCTCCACAGCCGCCATAACGTAATAGGACTTCAGTGTTCGTGTGTAATTTGGAGTTAAGTTGTGTTGTAGGAGTGTTAGGGAGGAATCATGATGAGAAAGCGTCTAGACCTGGAAACAATCACAGGTGAAGCTCTGTCTTCCTCTGACATGAAGCTTTTGAATACATTGCACTTAATTTCAGAGATTCATAGAATCATAGAACAATTCAGGTTGGAAAAGACCCTTGGGATCATCGAGTCCAACCATTAACCCTACACTACAAGTTCACCCCTAAACCGTATCACCCAACACCACATCTAAGAGACACTTGAACACATCCAGAGACAGCAACTCAACCACCTCCCTAGGCAGTCTATTCCAGTGTCTTTTTTTTTTCTTTCGGTGAAGATTTTCTTCCTAATGTCCAGCCTAAACTTGCCCTGTTGCAACTTGCAACCATTCCCCCTGGTTCTGTCCCTAATTACCTGTGAGAAGAGACCAGCACCAACCTCTCTACAATATCATAGAATCATAGAATGGCCTAGGCTGGAAGGGACCTTAGAGATCATCTAGTCCAACCTCCCTGTCATGGGCAGGGACCCCTCTCAACTAGATCAGGCTACTCGAGGCTCCATCCAACTTGGCCTTCAACACTTCCAGGGAGGGGGCAGCCACAGCTTCTCTGGGCAATTTATTTGAAAGTCTTGCCACCCTGGTACTGAAGAATTT
>NW_009712967.1:0-4349 GCF_000703405.1 Apaloderma vittatum | reverse complement strand
CCCTCCCCCCAATTTTGTCTCTTACCTGTGTAGATGGAGGGCATCTTCTAAGAAGAAATGTATGTGTGGGAGAAAAGGCGAGGAACTGTAACTTAGGGCACCATAAAGTGCTGTTAGATTCATCCACAGGGACATTGAGGAACACAGCTGAGTACGTCTTTAGGTGCACCCTTTTTGCTCAAAACAGTAAATAAATATCACAGCCTTTTCTAGAACTCATTGTGAAGGTTTCAGCTTCCTTAGGCCTCTTGGTTTCACCTTTTCTGTTCCTTTTGACTGCCTCAGTGTTAATCAGTCAAGCAGATCTACCTCCACTGGTCATCTTCCTGAACCGATGAATTTGGTGTAATCAGGATTTTCTAGTAGAATTTCTTTGTGATTACTGACTGTCCTCTTTACTGTTTTCTCAGTATTCAAGAGGGTAGCCATTAGTGTGCAACTTTGTACCAAAGATCTGCAGAGATCCCTCAAATCTACAAAACATTGAAATATTAGTACTTTTACTTGTTATTGGAGAGTCATCACATAGAACTGTATGAGGATAACACTTTATTTGAGCAGCTTGGGGTTTTCTTACTTTTCTTTGTGCAAATGTGTTTTACGTTTCATGTCGCTATGGCCCTAGGTGCTTGATATTTTACTTACGAATTTTGTATTGACCACTGTTCCTCTCTGGTAAACTGCAGAGGTGGGGTAAACAGAAAGCATACTACAGACCACTCTTACTTGGCCAACTTTTTTTTGCATTTACATTTTCACTTTGATGAAGCTTTATATGCTATCAATCCCCTTATTGATGAGATATTTCTTCTACTTGTTCTGTTCCCTTTTTCTTAAAAACTTAGTGCTTTGTCAGATATATCTCTAATAATGATATCTGAATTTCTTCAGGACAGTTACTATTTCATTTCCTGATAGAATCAACTATGAAATAGGCTTTGAAGACTGATATACAGACATCTATATATTAGAATATATTTTTGTAAAAAAAAGCAAGAGAATATAAATATGTTGTTTGAGAAATCTGAAAAGCAGATTTGATTCTTTTTCTTAAGCTTTTTGTTAGTCTTCAAAATTACACCTACAAACACTACCCACAATTGTATTGCAACAATTTCAACTATGAAATACAGCCAGAGATGTAAAAAAAAAGTTTAATAACAATCTTAAGTATTGGGTTGCTTCTGATATCAACATTTTGGAACTTGTTTCTTGCAGTGAGTCTGAACAAGTTATGTCTGGCTGCAGAGGGGAGAAGACATGAAAACACACTCTAATTTTTTCTGATTGGAGATTTCTTCTAAGCAGTGAGACATGACACATTAAAGTCTTGCCATTCATTCTTTTAATCTCTGTTATAAAAGTGGATATTAACTGCTTTTTATATAAATGGTACCTTGTTTGAGTACAGGGGATCTGAGGAGGAGAAATAGATTTGTGCCATTTGAGGAGGGAGATATAAAGCACTACTGGGCTCTTTTCCGTAACATTTGTATGAAAATCCAATGTATGCGTTAGAAACTATTACTTAGTTTAACTTTTTTCTGTATTTAAAGATCAAATGTTGTAATTTTCAGGAAAATACAAAAACATTACTATTTCTTCAATTTTCTTCCAGGGGTCTAGATTTTATGAAAACGAACTTAAAAAAGATCAGCAAGTTAACCAACGAATTCGAAAAATGATGCAACTAAAAGAGAAAATTACAACACAGCAACTCTTGAAAGCACAGTTGCAGGTACTAGTCTTGTGAGGACTTTTTGGAGTAAATGGTGAATGACAGACGTTTCAGTGTGTTCTAGTTTATTGCGTTAAATTCTGGTGATAAGCACAATGTTAACTACCATTTTGATACTAGTTGTGCAAATACAAGTGTGCAGTGTTTTGGTGATGCAATCTTAATAGAAACTCGTTAGAAGAGTAGATTGTAAAATCCCTCTGAGATGTTCTCTAAATGAGTAAAACGAAGCAAAGTAACTCCTGTTCTTACACATCTGATCAATTTAAAGGGATGTCATGAGTTATGTAAACATTTTGTTCAGTAACTTGTCAGTAGGAATTATATCAGTCTTGAGTTTGCTTTCTGCTTTTTGTGATACATGTATATTGGTTTTCAATGGCCTGCAATGGGATGAGAAGGATCACAACTGTCAACTCTTCTGGATATAATTTATTCCTTACTTATGCTAAAGAATGAAAAAAATCATCCTGGCAAGCAGTCACAAGAAATACAAATGCAATGAATTAGAAAGACAAAGAGGCTATTTTTCTTCTCAGATGCTAATGGTAGGTAACAGTATCCAAAATACTACTGTATATGAAAGGTTGGCAAAAGAAAACAACAGCACCAAGGTTGCACACTGAACACTAAATAGAATTAAAGTTGCTTGTAGAGACTTAATTCCTTTCCTTTTTCATTTGTACTGTGATTCAGTTTTTAATTACATGATTGTTTGCTGATTTGCCCTAACAGAATTACTGCTTCATTCAGTGCACAGTGCAGGTACTGTTTACTGAATGGGCAATTATTCAATATTTACTGTTGCCCTCATTGTTGGGTGGCCCCAAGCTTAAATTGTTGTACACTAGTCTAACCCAGCTTTGAATGCAGAATTACTGACTTCCTTGTAGACTTTTCTGTTGTACACCACATAGTGTAAATTCTTTAAATTATTCTTGCAGTACCCCAGCAAAGTAGAGTGGTATTTTTGGTTTGTACATGAGGAGCTGAAGCACATGAAAATTAAACACTTCCTTTAATTTTCAGTGCTGTTGTGGGGATTATAGGTCCTGAGCTTTGGTGCACAATCATTTTTATTTATTGCAGATTTGCAAATAAGTTCTGTAAATTAGATGCCAGTGTCTCATTTTTTGCCCCAGAAAAGCTTGCAATTACTGAGTACCTCTGAAAGGTTTATTATAAGCCTGTATGCCTCAGCTGCTTTTAGTTCATCTGTAACATTGGATCAGTTATGTCTTTGCTTGAGAGGGTTGGGGTTTTTTTCTTTTTTTTGTTTTCTGGGGTAGCTCTTAAGTAATTTAATGATGAAAAAATACTTATGTTTCCATCCTACCTTCACCATAGAACTTTTAATTTTGCAGAGAACAGTCTTTCTTACAAAATGAATGGCATGAGTTACACAGATCCTATAAAACTAGTGTATGGTTATGTAATTAAAGAATACATAGCACATATAGTGAACTACCTTCATGCTGTTTTTTTCTGAACTTGATTCTTTGATCTTGCAACATAATATTATTTTCTTTTAAAAATTTTATATGAAAAAATGCTTTCTATAGAAGAAAAAAAGAAGGGACCTGAATTTATAGAATTATAGAATCATAGAATGCGTTGGATTGGAAGGAACCTCTAAAGGTCATCTAGTCCAACCCCCGTGCAGTGGGCAGGGATATATTTAGCTGGATCAGGTTGCTCAGAGCCCCATCTTTGAAATCTTTTGCCATTTGCTTCAATAGCAATCATTGTTATTTCCAGTGGAGTAACTGTTAAGTCAGCTATCATACTGCATGAGAACTGTCATTAGAGGAGGATAGCATGTAGACTTTTTTTGCTGGCCAATTTTAGATCTTTCTTGCTATTAAAACATCTCAAAACCTTCAATTTTGGTTCCATCCTTTGTATGCAGATAAGCTGTGGTTCATGGTTGTTCTTGCTGCCTTCATTTCTTCATCACACATTCTGACCCTTTTGCTCTCACTTCTCTTTTGATTTGTCATATTCTGAATTTTTCCTTTCTTGTCCCACATATGCAGATTACTATCAGTCCTCTTTCTGAAGTGGTCTTTGTCTATGCCTCTAGAATCCCTGCTGAAGTCCCCAATATCCTGGCAGTCTTCGTGTGTCTGATAACCTAAATGCCTCTCCCTTTTCTTGTTGATTACCCACCAGCTACTCTTCCACAGATCGTTAGCACCATGTTTAACTTTGCAGATCTTGCTTGTCCTATTTGGTTTTCTTGATATGTGCTATGTGTTTACTCAAACAGCTCCTTGAGGTCTTCAGATATGGATATGGTCAACTCTTCATTATCTTCTTGTCTTCCTTAATGTTGTTGTCTGCCCAGTTCTTTAACTCTTCTTTTTAGTACTATATTCAGATATTCCATGAAAGAAATTGTTCTCTTAAAATTTGTAATTGGGAGGTACTCCAGAATTACTAATATATCCATACATCTACCTCTATGAACGCTGCAAGTTGTCATCTGCAAATCAAGACTGGTTTGTGTGATGGTTAGAGGCTCAGATATGGCTTTCTAATCCACAGTTGATAGAAGTGCTGGGTCCTGCCCTTGGCTCTTAACAACCCCCAGCAGCGCTACAGGCTGGGG
>NW_009712966.1:0-6557 GCF_000703405.1 Apaloderma vittatum | reverse complement strand
AATAAAATAAAATAAATAAAATAAAATAAAAGCCTGGCTATTTCTTTAGAAATATACCTTACATTAAAAATCATAACTATCATAAAACAGTGTCTTCATCCCAATGTTTATTATAATATACTTTCCTAGGGGAAATTAATACAATGTGTTTATGTTTAAAAGAATATTCAGGCAGCCCAATGTAGTACCATAAAGTGCCATCATGCTTAGAAACTTGAATTACAGTATGTAAAAAAAAATACTTTCTCAATAGACAAAAAGAACTTGAAATCGAAATCTAGGCTTTGTGCTTCTCTTATTTGGGATTGCACCAAGGTCAACTATAAATTCCGACTAAAAGAACCAATTATTCTAACAGTAGAAAGCAGCCGCTGCAATTTTTACAGTGTTCATAGTGTTATTGTGACATCGAGCCCTGCTATAAACGGGAGCTGCGTGGCAAGAAATTTTCCATGAGTATCCTAGGAAAGAAAACGCAGCAGTAAACATCATTAGTCAAGCGAGACCTACACGTCATGACCAATAGGCAAGAGTCCAGGAAGGCCACAAGGTTAAAATGCTTTGTTTGAGTAATTATAGGATTTGAAGGATTAGGCTGAACCAAAAGATTTAAGGACATGGAAGGATTAAAGGGAGAAATAAATAAATTAAATTGAAGAGAATGAAGGTATAGAAGGCAGCACAAAAAATACACTCCACTGAGTACAGTTTTTGAGACAAGAGTTGCTAGATAAAATAGCTGCAATTGAAGGCAACACGATTTTGCTGTATTTGTTTGCTATTCAGTAGCTGCATCTGCAGAGACACATTTTTTAAAGAAGAGCTGTATGTTTCTGAGATTAAAGACCTAATAAAACAAGCACATATTTGAGGTGAAACGTCGTAGCCAATTCCTTTGTATCCCAGAATGTAAAGTCATTAGGTACTCTGTAGCTACTACCAAAGTGAAATCCTGGTAAACAAACCATAGGTGAGATCACACCCACCACAGCCTGGCACTGAAACAGGAAGATTCTTGCGTACCCGTGGAAAATGAATTCCAGTCTTCACGTTACGCCACGCTGAGTTACAATGCTGTACAAATCTCACAAAACTTGTTTATTTTAAAAGCCTACTGCCCTTGTAAGCTATTAAAAATGCAAATTAAATCACACTGTTTGTTCCAAAGAAAACCTACAGGCTCTGTTTCTCAGATACTGTGGATGAGAAAATTCAAGGGTTGTGACTCTTGGGTGATCCAGAACTCCTGAATTATGGAAGCTGCCAGAAGATAAATCAAGCAGGAGATAACCGCAGGTACAAAACACTAAACTTCGGTGAATAGAAGTGGGCTTGTTCTTTGAAACAGCCAATCACGACTGTAAGAGAATATCCATTTCAGCAAAGCTATGCGAAGAAAATAAAGTTTGAAAAGTAAATACCAGCTTTTATTTACTTCAGCATATCTTGGTGACACTTTTCTTCTTTTTTCCGATAATCTTTAAAAATAAATACCATCCGGGCATCTCGGTAACGACGTCTGAGAGAAGTTTCAAGAGGAAACTGATACCACAGGCAGGTTTCCGAGGCGCTGACCCGGGCAGGGGGTCCCGGCTGCGGGGCAGGGGGTGCCGGGGCCGGCACGGCCGGTGTGTTGGCACCACCTCCCGGTCAGCGACGAGAACGCAGGAAAAGCCAACGTTTAAAATTAATTTTTCATTCCTATTTACCGGACAGAACACGTTAACGGCGTGATTTTTATGCATACTGTCTTTTTATGCATACTGCATTTACTGTCTCACCGTACTAGTAATTATGGATCTGAAGTGATGCTAATCGTCGTTAGGGTCTGACTTCAAACTAAAACAAAGAGCCTGAGCAATCCAGAAAACCAGATCCTGAATTCTTCATACATCTTCTAAGAGCTCTTTATTAGGGTCTAAGTGTTTAGTTTATCTCAAAATTATCACCCTAAAAGCATTGTTTTGCTTCAGGAACATTAAATAAAGCTCTAAAGTGGTTAGTATTGCTTTATGATTTCCATATTAAAATAAAAGATTACAGATACAAATCGTTTTCTATATAACCTTTATTTTTAATATTACAGGAGGGATTTTTTCTTTCTCTCTTAATTGGCTATTTACCTTGTCTTTTTTCATTCAGAGAGCAAATTGCTTCAGAAAGTCGTGGAAACTCAGACACCAGCCCCATTCACAGATTCTATAACTACATCTGACTTCATTTCTAAAAGAGGGAATGGACGCGCTGTTCGGAAGTGCTGTGGCACAGAGAATTCCAGCTTGACACACGGATTTGCACCTTATTCCTCATTAAGTCAGCCTGAGCTAACCTGTCTCAGATTGCAGTAAGGCAAAAAGACTGAGAGGATTCCGGAGGATGTCGATATCTGCTTTTCCGCATCACAGAAAAATCAAGTCGCCTTTCTCACAAGCTGCTGCCATCTTCAGCCAAGAACCATCAGTTGTGGGGTTGTTTTTATTAGCTTTCTATAAACTGAATATTCACAGTGAAACAGCATTTCCTGATAGCCCACTCTGACAAATTTTTCTGTGCTCCCTTCAGCATGCTGAGGTCTGACCATTAGGTTTCTAGTGGGATTTTTAGTCCTCATGTTTATTTGGAGCTGTTCGTGGTGCAATCATTCTCCCAGTGGTTTTGTTGGGGTTTTTGAATTGTAAAGCTGTTCACCAGGAGCCGGGACAGCTACCCATTCCTCTCATATGGGTCACTGACCAGACACCAGATGGTGGAAACATTCAGTTCCTGCTAATCTGGCCCAGAGTTGGTGATTCAGAGGTGAGAAGCTTTATCTCATTACCAACCGCCTGAGCCATCCTGTCTCCAACCTACAAGCTAAAGATTAAACAGTTAATAGTCTTGAAGTAACTGCCACCCCCTCAAATATCCCCTCTCCTACACCTTTTAGACAGCTACTGGGCAGATCTAGAGGGAGATCCATAAATGTCACATTTTTGAATTTAAATTCTACCTAAGAAGGAATTTAAAAAAAAAAAAAAAGGAAGAAGCCAGGCTGGTAAAATTGGGTAATATTACTTATGGAACAGCTTGAAGGAAAAGTTCACTGTAGATAAAATATCAGGAAAAACAGAAAATACAAGTCAGCTGTGAGAAATGCAACCTGGAAAAAAAGGGAGGGGACATCCTAACAAGGAAGGGCAAACATAAACAAAAGGCAGAAAATATTAAGTTGCAACTCTCTTTTGCAAGCTTCAGGGAAAAAAAGCACAGCACCAGTATAACACTACACAAACATAACACCTTTAACCTGAACACTAGAACTAGATTTCTTCAGTGAACTTATTCATCCTATCCTTACAGTTTGTTTTCCCTCTGCACAAATACTTTGATGCACATTTAAGCTTTTAATTTTTAGATGTTATACTTCTGTGTTGCACCCAACATCACTACCAAAATTTCTGTTTTCTACCACAAATTGCCAGAAATTGTTAAATCTGTGAAGATACACCAAACATATAATTTGGAGTTAAAGATAACTGCAAAGGAAACAAGTCAAAGAACTCCTGAGCTTGTCTATTCTGAGAATGAAATTCTTCAAAAATGCAAATGTATTTAATACCAATATAAATTTTGAAAACATGAGAACATAAGAGGAAGAAGCTAGTCAGTTATTTTTATATATAGATATGGTTACAATTCTGTATGTTAGATCTGCATTTATTTGGATCTACATTCTCCCCCTCCTGCAGAAAAACATGACCCAGATTACATATCGTGATCTTTTAAAATGCTCTTACGCCATAATTATCTTATTGAGTTAGACTATTTTACCTGTCTGGAAGATTTGACTATTCAGACTTGTCAAGCAGTGCACAAAGAACTCATTTACAAAGGAACCATGAAAATAACTGTACAAAATCTGCCCCTGAGAGAGGGGAAATGTAAGCATAGCTCTTTAGTGCTGTCTTACATGTCTTAGTGTTCATTCCTTGCTTTATGTTTCATGCAGCTTCACTTATGGCAAGTATAGAAAGTCACGCAATATAAGCAAGTGCTTGGTCAGTTTTATTTATGATAACCTGCCTAATTCATTTTCAACTATGATATTTCTAAGGACTGAAAATACCCCGTCTTTTGTCCATAAAGCATCACATCACACTATGTGTCGTAGTAAAAGTAGTGAAAAGCATCGTTCTAAGGTAGATTACATAAACTGGAACCTCCCGCAAATAATTCTTATCCCTGAAAACACGCAATTAACCTCACCAAAATTTTTAAAATACTAAAAATTCATCATCAAGTGTACACTTTTCTATATTAGAACTGCAGCTAAAATTGTTTGAGGCCCAAATTTCTGGCAAATAATTATTTTAAAAGCATGATATTTTCTTTCCTCAGCTTCAATAATAAAACTGATGTAGATCTTCCGCCTAAATCCCCTGTTTATGCTAGGTAGGAAATTTGGCTCAAGAGGATTAAAATAAGCAATATAATAGAGAGCTACCATTTTCTTAATGCCAGTTTCAAACGTTAAAAGTTTCCTACAAGTGTGGTATACTGGCACTCCTGTATTAGCAGTGTGCAAAAGCAGAAACATCAGCTTTCTTCTACCAGTCAAATTTACACAAGAAAACAAATGTGGAAAAGGGTTGGAAAAGAAAGTTTGCAAAAAATATATGAATTTTTAGTACTTTGTAGTTAATATAAGAAACTCTGATTTCCCTTCTTTAATTTAGAGAAGACAGTGGCAAAAAGTAAGTTGAAAGAAAACAGGCTAAGGAAGACATTTAGAAAAAGGCCTAAGGATGCGTAGCTAAGAGGACTGTTTTTCTAGGCCCATATAGAAATGTAAAACAGGTGAGAGTATGCATATCACAAACAGAATTAAAGGAAGATACATAAAAGAAGCGCAAATGCTTAATGGAAATGACTGCAGCTGAGCCCTAGGATGGGTAACCTGTCAATATGAGCAGCTAGACGGTCCACGGTAATTGTTCAGTAGCCAGGGCACAGCTTGCGTGCTTCTGGAGACGGAGCTGTGCCCGCCACAGAACTTGACCCCCCTGTGGACCTGCAGAACAGCTTCTTTTCAGAAGAGGTACTTAATAGCAAGGCCTAGTGACAAAAATATTATTGTTTGGCAATGCTGACCAAACAAATCAGTTGCTCTGCCCTTTAAAAGCTAAACATGAGATCACATCACTCAAGAAGCATTTCTTCCATTTCTGCCACTGTCTCGTGTTAGCACCCAGCTTGGCACAATGAGCTGGCAATCTTCTAAAATCTGTTTGGTATTTAACTGCGTGCTCCTGACAAACTTCACAAGAAAAGTCTGGTTTGGAAAGCCCAGGCACTTGCACGTGTGCATCATCTGGTAATAGTCACATTCTCTAAAACAACATGTCATCTGTTTCCTTTGAGAAAAATTGTTGTCATCAGGCACAGCTCAAAAAAAAAAAAAAGAAATAAAAAATCTTATTGACTATATGTACCTGGATATCCATGACTGAAGTGCTCAGGTGAGCAAGAGAACCATGTACATGTTAAACACCACGCACATGGGACAGCATGAACTGAAAACTGCAACATCTGCAGAAACAAACGTAAAAGCGACATTAGGGCAGTTAAACAAACAGAAAGACTGTCCCGCAACAGGAGACAAATGAAATTGTTGAGAAGATAAAATTATCCTCTAATGGCAAACAGACACGCTAGAAGGTGAGAGTTGTTTAAAGTACAGGTTAATATTGGCTCTAGATGAACAAATGCAGACTGGAAATTGGAATGTATCCCTAAGAAGCCGGGCATTTGGGGTCAAAAGGAAAATGATGGTCATTAAAGACTCTCAGATTGATATGGTCATGAAACTTCCAAAATGAAACATCACTTGACCAAAGGACTTGATCATATGTTTGCAACTCATTTCTAAAGTGATCAGATGCATTCTTTGTGTAGCAGTTTTCCGTCATAAGCTGGTATCTTATGGATCCCCTTGTTTTAAAATCCCGTGATACCTTAAGACGAAGAGCTGGTCACAAGAAGCAGCAACATGGCCTCTGATTAAATCCAGACAGTCTCGCAAGGTGTTTAGACTCTGCAGAAACGCTTTAATGACCAAGTTACAATTTAAATTGCCATGCCCAGTTAATCTGTATAAGGATGTAATTTGTCAAAGCCTGGCCTAGGTAAAAAAACATATCAGCCCAGCCAAAACTTGTCCAGAACACAGACAGATGAAATCTCTACTTTACAGGGATGCTGCGAGGCTGCACGGGAAAAATAACACACTTCAGGTCAGAATTTATGACGTGAAGGAGAAGCAAAACGAGGGGAGATGTGGCTAAACCTCACCTTTCCCTCCATTTATCGCTGAGTCAAGCGATTTGTGACACCAGCGTTAGGTACGATCTGAGGTGCTGTACCGGAGCAAAAAGAGAATCATAGTTATCACCGAAGCCTCGGGGGTGCCAAAGCTGCTCACGGTCAGCCAGGACCTGGAGCTGGTGGGGACCGCCCGCACCCAGTCGGGGCTCCAGGGCGCTCCGCTCCAGGCGGGGACGAGGAGCTTTTTCCCAAGA
>NW_009712965.1:0-6177 GCF_000703405.1 Apaloderma vittatum | reverse complement strand
ATAGTATAGAATAGTATATGACATATTTTTATAATTTATATTTCATTTATAATATATTATTAGAATATAACATTTATACTATAAGTAGCATTTATATTTTTTTTAATTAAGAGCTACAGTGTCTGCTAGTGGAGGAATGGACAAAACCACCTGAGATAGGAACTTTTACAGAATTTAGCACTGGACTGGGGAGACTTTCTGGTTCTCTGGGACTTTAGCTCTCAGCATAAATTACCACCTAACTTTACGTGAGCTACCTTCAGGAAGGAGTTGCATATATTCAGCCAGCGTGCTGTGTGGCTCCTCCACCCCAAAACTGCTTTGCCAGATTAAGCTGCTTGTCAGATGCTCACCTCTCATTTTTCCCCACAACTATTTCTTATTTTCAGGGCTTGATTAAAAGAGGCAGCTAGTGAAATTGGTGACAAGTTTACCCGTGCTGAAAGCTGTAGGATGCTTCTCTTCTGTTAAAAAAAATAAAAATTTGCCCAAAATTACTTTATTTGAAAAAGATAACAGCTGTTTCTATTATATTAAAATGTATGTTCTTTTTATTACAAAATGCATGATGGATGGCGAGTGCTCTAACCCTGTCTTCTCATACCTCAAAGACCTAGATTCAATTTTATCAAGTTTTGTGAAATTACAGGAAGATGTGAACAAAACAGTGGATCTATCAGCAGAAAATGTGTGGACATCCAAAAGTGAGCAACTATTGTCAGATCTAAATTTATATTCTCCTTGATTAATGTCTTGACAATTACAGAATAAAATAAAAGTTTGTTCAGGTCAGTAATGCATTGAATAGCTGGAGGGTAGAAAAACTATTGTAAAAGAATATTTTATTAGAAAAAGAAGTTTTTCAAAGAAGCAGACAAGTAAAGAAAACATGATTGTTGGCATTAAACCAAAAAAAAAACTTTGTTGAAATGGTTTCCTTTTCTTTTTTATTGTCATTCTGTATTTTTGTCTATCTTGGACTTTATATGACATCCAGTTGTGACTACCTGAGCATTTCATAAACTTCTGTGCCTTTAGCTTTGCCAAAGGGCTACACAACAGTAAAGTGTGGTCTGCCTCATTTTGAAAGCTAAGAAGCAATGCTTCATACTTGCTTGCACAGAGTAGAAGCCAAGAGAAATTCAGAACTTGACTTCATGCCTCCTTGTCACTGCAACTGCATGTCTCTACAACAGAGTTTCTGCATTTTCCCTAGTCAGTGTCCCATCCTGTCATAAGTTGTTTTGCTTAACCACATACCAGCCTTTATTATCTCACCTAGTCTCAAATATCACAAAATGTTATCAGTTCTGAAATTCCACTATGTGCCCTCCAGTACCTGCCTGCTCCCCTTCATATAGACAAGAGCTTTCTTTCCCCTATAATGAATCAGTTTAGAAAGTAAAAAAAATAATTTATGTGAAGAAAAAAAGCCTAAACCTTTTGCAGGAACATTTCCAGGTGAGTTTTGGGGTTTTTTTTATGAAAACTTACACATTAAAATGTTCTTAGTTAGAATTTCAAACATTATTGTCACTCCCCATGTTTCCATATTTAAAAGGAAATGGAGAGGTGGCTGCCAGAGGAAGCACTCAAGATGTAGATGGGAATTTTCGTGATGTATTTTAGATATTATTGTCCCCCGATGTGTTACGTTTGCTGCTGCCATGGGGCACCAGCATCCACAGCCTGTTGCTGATGCCCTTCCTGTGTCTTTCCTGCTTCTTCAGCTACCAGGATCCCTCTTGCCCAGAAAGAGGAGGAAATCCCCACCACAAGGTTCCCACCATGGCCAAAGACGATTGGAGCAAAAGGATGGGGGCTTCCATCACTGCAGGTGAACGCTTCCAGACCAAGAGGCACGGCTGGACCCCCTCCGACTGCTGTGGGGAGCTGGTCCTCACGGCCAGCCCTGCAGCCCAGCCCTGGTGAGCACGGCGAGGAGGATGGACACTTGCTTTACCCTGCTGGCAGCAGGGTTTGGCCGATAGCTGAAAGCCTGTCTCTAAGGCAGAGGTTGGGAGGCCCTTCAGGGAGACCCACTCTGGGTCACTAGTGAGTCCATTTCTTTATTTTGGATACGCTAAAATCAGTTATGGGATCCATTCTGCAGTTTCTTACCCTTCAGGGAAAAAAATAAGTCTTGCTCCTTAAGGACACCTGCAATGTATGTCTTCCCTCACATTTTTGCTCCAGATTTCATGGGCAGACCTGTGGAAAAGCAGTTCCTGCTTCTCTCGGAGTCCACTAAGCATATCTTCTTCAAATCCTACTTTTCTCTAGCCCATGGACTTTTCCAGATCTAGCAAAACACAGCTTTTGTCCTTCCTTTTTCATCTTGACTTTTTATTTGCCACTGGAAGTATTGGATGACAGACTCTGGCTGTTGAGCTGTCTCCTGTATATCTATTCTTCTGAGTAGACAGATAAATAACAAATATCCTGAATGACACGAAGCATGAGTCTTTCTGTTCCCATAGCTGACACATACGCATTTTGGATGCAGACGGTGTCTCCTCAAGAAACCAGCAAACTGATGCAAACAGAGCCAGGTGAGATTGATCTTGGATAATAACAAAGCTTGTCAGTTGGCACATTGATGAAATAGAAAATAATACATAGACAAATAGATGACTGTGAATGTATTTATACGTCAGTGTCTATGTAGGTGTTTATGAGTGGTCTGTGACTTCAGCTGTTCTTTCTTTTTCTGTTATTCTATCAATCTTCCTTTTTATTTTTTTTAAGATGTCAAAGCAAGTTATACTTTTTTCCCTTTCAGATTTGCCTTCCTCAGTACTGCCTACGCCACCCTACAGACCTGGTGTGACACTGAAACTTTACTCAGCTACCAGTAAGTAGCTGCACCTCATGCAGCAAAAATAGTAGTGTGCTTGAAATTAAATCAATGTTTAAACCTTCCCACATAGAAAAAACAACATATATATTTAATTTACATAATATTTTATGTATGTAACACCTATAATATCTAAGGGACTGCTTCTGCATTTGTTTGTGAATCAGACACAATCACGCATTCAAAATATAAATGATTCTTGTAGCAGGTGCTCTGTGTGTCAGTTTTAATATGAATTGGTTACTGGAGAATCTTAAAATTCATTCATTCATTCATTCATTCATTCCAAATGAAAGCATCATGCTTTAAATCTCTCTACTGGACAAATAAAATTATTAAATCAATCCACACCACATGAAATCTCCAGAATTGCCCTGAATTCACAATATTGAAAACTTCCTCTTCAGCTAAAGAAGGATCATTATGAACTAGATTTCCAGGAAAGGTCAATTCTTCCTTTTATGCACTAAAATAGAGTTAGAAATTGAGGCTTATTATAAGATGATGTGCCTCTCCACGTATAACTATCACATCATGTTGACAATAAAATTATATTTGCAGATAAATATTTAGCGAGAGATTATATGCTTTGAAAAACTGGACCTAGTTCAATGCCAAGAGGGGAGCCTTAAGTCTGGGAAAGTCCAGCATCTACTTTGTATGCTGAGCATGTGTGTGTGTCTGAGAGTCCAGGCTACCCATGCCCAAACTTGCAAAGTAGGAGCAGAGCTCAGGAATACAACGGGAATAAATCTCAGCCACAAATCCCAGTCTTGGGGACTGAAGACAACTAGTTCAGCTCTAGGAAATAGCATCATGGACACCTAAAACTAGGTGAAATGTACCTCATACTGTAGACATCTGTAGTACACTTGGGGTCCTTCCACTTCCAATCTGGTGTCCTTTCTCCCAGTGGTCACACTGGAAACCAAGCCACTTGTCCAGCTGAGCAGCGGCCAAGGTACAACTGAAGTTGCCTGTATGTCACAGTTCCTGACTATGTTTCCCATTAACCTGGTAGACAAGCAAGTCAATCTGAGACATACGTTGGTTTATGTGTTCCAGTATATGTAGTGTATGTGTCAGCATTGGTACTAATATGGAAAGCACATCAGTGTTCGTAAGATTTCATACTGCAGAGAAATTAGGGTTAGGGTTGTCTGGTGTTCGGTGCAACACAATCTTTTAAGAAGAGAAATTTAGTAGCTACCACTGAGGTCCCTGTGAAAACCCATATAGTGCATAAAGCTGGGGCAATGCCAGTGCTCAGCTCAAGACTAGAAAGGAAAATAATGGTTCCCAGTTTTCCAGAATGAGCAGGAGACTCAGTTCCAAGGTTTCCTGGCATTAGGACTATGTCCTGACAGTTTTGCTACTTACAGCTCTGATGGAGCTCTGAGCTCATGGGACACTCTGGGAAGAGGCTGTTCTGGGTGCCCTCATTGAAGCTGACTCTGCCGCTACCCTAAATGAGTGGGAACACAAGTCTTGCTGAGTGGTGAGGACTGTTGGAGGGAATTTTGGGAATCTGTTCCTCAGCTGCTTGTGTTTCTGTGGAGCGACTGTCTAAGAGAGGCATAGATTCTGGGGAGTTTAAGGATCAGACTAAATCGACTAAATCACAGGGGTCTTTTATATTGTTTGGACTCGATATTATAGATAAAACCAGAGCAGTTCAAAGACTAAAATGCCAGTCAAAAAATACTTTTACAAAGATATGCTTGGACATCTGGGAAATAAAACAAACCAAAAAGGAAATGATAATATGAAGAAATAAAGGCCTGCAAATTCTGAAGAATGGTAGATGGGGAGAACAAAGAGAAACGCTGGTTATATGATTTGTGATGATTTAGTAGGAAACATGGAAAAATAAACTGCATCGTCCTGGTATTATCAAAGGAAAGCATGTGTCTTTGATACAGATTCCTAATAAATCTAACTAAGAGAAAATTGTTGATGATAGATAGCCTGTCAAAACAGGAGAGGCAACGCAATAAAATAAGCATCACCAGCAGCCTTTTGCGTGAAGGAAAACTGCAGCAACTCTTCTTTTTGAACAGAGCTGAACCAGAGCACCAAGGATGCAGTCAGCTCCCCGGCTCCATACAGGCAACCCTCAGGTTGAATTCTACAATCCTGTGATTTTGGGATTACTTGGAGGTTTAAAAATTCAAGTTGTGACCTGTGTTCCCTGCTAATCTCCCCATTTCTAATGATATTTTGAATACTGACTTCTCCTGGCTTATTTCTGAATTCTAACACAACTTTACTTGCTTGTAAATGGGTTTTTCTTTGAGGGTAAACATATTTGAGTCAGAGAGGCCTATTCTTTGACAAATCTTCAACTTTTCTGTCAGTGGGAATAATTACACCATAGGTGGGCAGTGGTATCTTAACGCTTTGGTGTCATTTCATTTTTCTCTTGGTTTTACTGTTGTTGCCTGCTGCAGCAATCCAAGACTGTGGTCCTGTGCTGTTCCAGTTTGTAGCTGTTGCTGATTCTGATCAACTCTTTCATAGTTCCCAGTCTTGTTTTTATTGGCTGAGTTTATCAGCATATGTTGGGTTGCTCCTCTTCTTTATTTTTTTTTTTTGTTAACTCATACTATTAAAAAAGAAAGCATTTGAGAGCATCCCACACAATGCGGCATCCATTTTCAAAAGTAAATAATATTAATAGAGTTAAAAATACTGACCACAAAAAACAACGTTCGGCAACAGCATCAAGTGATTTTGCAAACATAAGTCCTGCAGAAAAGCACTGTTAGGGAAGAGGTGGAGGAAGCTGTTTTCTGCAAGGCTTGAGAACAGTGCAGTAAAAAGACTATCTACCAAGTTATTTCCAAGGAGATGACTCACTGGTGCTGAGCCAGGGAGCACTTCTTGATGTAGGAAGCTTTTTGAACCCTGGAGATAAGAAGCCAAATATCCTTTTTTTGATCTTTCTCTCATTTTACTTCTGATTAAAGAGATCAAAATAGTCCTTATCTTACCCCCTCAAGACATACGTTAGTTGCATGAAGAAAATGAACCAATGTCATATCACATGAATATAGTTTGACTATGTCTTAGTGCACCACAGCAATATTCGCGGTGTCTGTCATACCCGAGTGATGTCTAGTGCAGAATGTCAAGCAGACCACCGCCTTGTGCGATGCAAACTTCACCTCCACTTTTAGCCCAAACCTAAGAGGGGCGGCCTTCCAAGGAGGAGGCTCCAAGGTAACAGTCTTCAAACAGCTACAGTGAGAGACAGCTTCCAGGTAAACCTCCAAACTAGACTTGAAGACCATCTCATAGAATCATAGAATCATAGAATG
>NW_009712964.1:0-17518 GCF_000703405.1 Apaloderma vittatum | reverse complement strand
GGGTGCAGCCTTCAAGCCAGTTCTTTACCCAATGTGTTGTCCATGCATCAAATCCATGTTTTAACAGCTTGGAGACCAGGATGTCGTGCGGGACAGTATCAAAGGCTTTGCTCAGGTCTAGGTAAATGATGTCAGTTGCTTGTCTTTCATCTATTAATGTTGTGACCTTTTCATAGAAGGCCATCAGGTTTGTCAGGCATGATTTGCCCTTGGTGAAGCCATGTTGATTATGCCCAAACATCTCTTCGTTATTCTGCCTCAGCAGCGCCTCCAGGAGGATCTGCTCCATGATCTTGCCGGGCACAGAGGTGAGACTGACTGGCCTGTAGTTTCCCAGTTCTTCCTTCTTTCCCTTTTTGAAGATTGCGGTTATGTTTCCCCTTTTCCAGTCAGTCGGGACTTCACTGGACTGCCATGACTTTTGGAATATAATAGAGAGGGGTTTTGCAACCTCATCCGCCAGTTCCCTCAATACTTGTGGGTGTATCCCATCAGGTCCCATGGACTTACACACCTTTAGGTTCATCAGGTGGTCCCGAACCTGATCATCACTTACAATGGGCAGCTCTTCCTTCCAGCCCCTGCCATTATCTTCTGTGACTCCAAGAGTGTGGTTGGAGTCCTTGCCAGTGAAGACTGAGGCAAAGAAGTCATTGAGTACCTCAGTCTTCTCCTTGGCTCTAGTTAGCTCTTGAGTTAAAAATCTGTTTTATAAAAATAATTTTACAAATAAACTATTTTAATTATAAATTCAAATCTGAAGCAGTTAATATTTTTAGTGGAGGATACTGTCCTTGGGAGTAAGATATGTCTTCGTACTATTTAACAGATATAAAGGTCAGAGATTAAAGCTCAGCTGAATGACATCCATGTGCCCATTTTTAAAAAGAAATTAAATTTTTTTGTACTGTTATCCATGTGTTGCTCTCTTCGAATTCAAGTTTTTAAGCAGTATAAAAGGAGGACTGAAAGTAAGATTAAATGTTTTAAGAGGCTGAAATAATACTCATGGTGGCCTAGTTTGAAAATCATTTTGGTGGCTTTACTTTATTTGGCTTGTGCCTGAACAAATGCAGCAGAAGAAACTGGTAAATAACAATCTAGTACAAACAACACCCAGCTGATCTCAGAATGCTAAGTAATGCTGCAAAACAGCTGTACTGCAAATTGCAAGGAAATAAATCAAGAATAAGATGGGAAGCTTTATTTACCTTTCTGTGTGAATTCTTGCTTATGGGATGTGTACCTGCCTTACTGTTATTTTTTTCACTCAATCTTAGTATTTAGAGATGGAAAGTGTATTCATTTTGAGCTATGAGAATTTCAGGACAGATGGATGAATAGCGAACATCACCATCTTGCTTTCTTTGAATACTATCTGGTTAAGGAAATACTAGCGGGACAGAATGAACTTATGTTGCCTACCTGGCCCTGTGACTTACCAGGAAATGCAAGTAGACTGACATGGTCCTGGGATACATGCGTGCAGTGCTGCAGGAACAGTGATCATCTTCATAAGTGTGGGAAATTCTCAATAATAGCGAAGGCAGCTATAGGAGGGTTTAACGGTCCTGCTGTCATCTCAGGCAGCTGTTGATCTCCGAAGCTGATATACGTGGGACACACAGAGTACGACTTCCGAATCCATCTTGCATACACAGAGTGTATCCAGTCTCTTCTTTAACTATCTTAAGGTCAATTATTTTTATGACTTGTATTTGAAGGCTTTGTCTGGATTGGTAGAAGAAAAAGTATGAGTTTGACTGTGCAAGGCAAACTTTGTTCCAGGCTACTGCTGCCCTCCACATGAGGGAGTCTGGTTTCCTGACAAACCAGAACTGAAAATAAACAGAAAAACATGTCACCGCAGGGAGATGAAGGATGAAGCCAATTCTCCTATTGCCTGGCTTGTTCCTTTTCCTCATCCTTTTAACCCTTTTTCCAACCTTGAGATGGACACGTTGTACCCAGGTGCCAGGAGGTGCCCAGCATCCTGCCCCAGCGTGGGTATGGCTCCCTGACCCACACTAATGGCACAGAGATGGTGAAATTGCGCTGTCGTTACCCACTGATGGGTAAAATTCATGCCTAAAGGTGAAGAAGTCTTAGCAAGGGTTTCCAGAGAGGGTTAGCAAGAGATTAACACCAGCCTTTGCCAGGCACATTAGATTACAATGAAAAGATGCGTGAAGTCAGCTCAAGCCAGCTATTTCATAAGAGTGTGATTTGATTAAGGCCAGGCTACGGCTTAGCTAGATGGGGCAAGAGATGGTTTTGTCATTAATCTAAGTGAGAGCACAATCTTCTGCCCGCCTGTAATCTTTATCATTTGTTGTTAGTGATTTCATTATTAAAGCTGAAGCTCAGAGGCGGAATTCTATTGATTTTTATATAGCTCGTACTTTATCTTAGCTTCTTGTTTAAATATAGGCTTGTTTATTAGCTGTCAAGCAGCCATGCACTCAAGCATATAAATAGCATTAGGAAAAAATGCATTTAACTTTAAAAAATCTAAATTCACTTCCTATGTGAAAATAAATTTGCTTTGAAGATTGTTAGTATTCATCAGATTAAGCTGTTTCATGTTTTCAGGCTTTCGTTTTACTACCTTTTTAAAAGCAAGATAAAATATCCATTGAAAGTACAATCATAATGAAATGGCACAATATAAATAGATGACTTTCATCATAATGGACTGGTTTTAGAAATGTTCATAATTTAAACAATCATGTTCCTTGACTTCTCGCCAATTAAGTTTAGCTGTCTAGGGACTGCGAATTTTAATGAGAAAGCTGAATGGTCTTTTGCAGATATGATCTATTGGCAGGAACACAATCAAACAAGGAAAGGTTTAATCTCTTGTTTTCCCCTTATTTCTTTAAGTGTCAGAAAAAAGCTAAGAGAAAAAAATTAAGTGGCAGAAGAAACAAAACCATTGTACGGAACATGCTTTATGTAGATTGAATATATTTTAAAAATCTTTGCTTAATACCTGTTGAAATAAGCACCGTAGGCTCAAAAGATACAAGAGATACTAAATACCTGTGATAAAATTAAAATTGTATGCAAACGGTAGACAATAGCTGTTGTACTATGATTATTCAGACAGTTCTAATGAACCTTTTCACAAAAATTTTGTATCTGGAATCATAAAGGAAAAAATAAATTAAATAGGGGTGACATAAGATACTTCAGATGGTGAACTGTAGTCCATGTATCTACCTTTCAGTGGGCAAACCAGAGCCCCCCTGGGGATTAGAATTAGATTAGCTAAATGCCTAACAGCTGTCTCACAGGCATGAGACTAGATAAAGCAACCAAGCTGTAAATCTGTGCAAACTGCATGAAAGGCTACATAATGCAAATTGATTAGCGTAGGACTTGCATTAATGTGGTTCTGAATAAAAATAACCCGCCAGCAAATCCTTTCTTAATTTTAACAGCTTCTAAAGAGAAAAACTTAACAGATAGATCTTATAAGGTATGAGTCCACAATGAATTTACATTGTGATCAAAGAAAAAACCTGATTTACTAATTCCTATGAAGTAAGAATTCTAATCTCTGTACATAAAGGCAAATATTTGAGGTTTTAACTTGGATTGATAGGTGGCTTTTATGGAATGCCAATAATGTTTGTTTTTTTTTAAAATGAAAAATATGAACACCTATTTGTTTGCATTCAAAGATGGAATACTTCCCTCAGTAGATAGATCATAAGCTATTGCAATATAACCTGTGGTGATTATTAGGACTGGTTAGTTTTGTGCAGTTTTAAGACTATAGCATTTGAAATTAAGAATGGTAGAAGCACTGACTTAATTATTTGAATTTCTTGAACCTACAGAACTTGATGTTAAATCTGTTTTGTAATATTTCTTGTCTACTCAGAATTATATGTCTTTCATTCAAAGGAATTTTATCACAGAAACATAAACACCATTTAATCTCTTAGTTTTTAAGATGTTGGTGATCTAAAATTTTATGTTGCAAGTAATAAAGAGACAATAATCATGAGATGATAAAAGCACAGTAAGATCAGTGACCTATATTATTCCTTTAAATGCTATCCATTCGTATCACCTTACTCTTTATTTACAGACTGCTACATTAATATTAATATAGATTTGTTCTGTGCAATACTGAAAGAAAGTGAAGTTTCATCAGATTGACAGGCTCTCACCTGTAGCAAGACTAAAAACAATGTCTATGTATGAAGAACTGGGTTCTCAAAGCTTTGGTCACTCAGTAATATGCCTCCATGTTGTTTTTAAATGCAGATATATAGAAGATTTTTCTGCCTGTTTTAAGAGTTAGCCAGAAGTCACCTAGTCTAGTTTGCATAATAGCAAAGCCTGAGGTGACAGGTGAGACGTATTGAATCAGGTGCTAATGCAGCCACATATCTTCTGGCTAGCTAGAGCACAAGCAGAATAAATTCATGTACATGGTTTGTCTCCACTATTCTGTAAGTGCCCACAGCCACAAAGCAAGTAGATATCTATCACACCTACATGCACTGAGAATTCACCATCTAAGAATTTCTCTGCTTTTATCCCTGCGACGCCTGATATAATGTTTTATGTCTTTCTAATACATGGCACTATTGCAATAAAACACCTGCAATCCCATTTTTAAAACCAATGTACTAATATATGATGCTTAAATGCTCATTTGTCTTGAATCAGATTTCCCTTAGTAATAACAGTAATCACTGATGTAGAGAGAGTCCCGGTCTTTCTGATCCAACAGGCATTGTATTAATACAATATTTCATTTATACTAATGTGAAAAAAATGTACAAAATTGTATTTTAACTTAAAATTTATTTGCACGACAAAAAAATCTATGCAGTTTCCAATACTTCTGATTTCTTTTGGTACTTTGGTGCCATAGCAAGATGTTGTTGATTTTGGATTGTAACTCATGAATGGAAAATAAACCTCAGTCATCGTTACTGAGGATGACAGTTAATATTAGTGTACACTAAACCTTATTCTAAATTGTTTGTTTGTGTGTGTGTGGTACTCCTGTGGGTGAGAAAATGTAGTCTTCTGCATCTTAGAGGAGTTCAAGAACTCAGTATAAATTAATGAAGATACTTCATACGGGTTAAACTGAGTTTTGGCACAGAGTTCATCCAAGTTGGCGTTCATTGCAAAAAATTCCAACAAAACCTCAAAGAAGAAAAAACCAAAACAATATAGGATTTGTGTAAATGGAATAGTGTATCTTGTTCTGAGCATAGGTCGTACATTTATTACCTTATTTCAGCACATAGAGCACATAATGTTTGAGGCCATAAAGTGCTGTAGCCTTGTAAAATTTTACGTTACATGACTCACTGATTTTCTGTAGCAGTGGATTACACAGGTAGAGAGATCTCCATCTTTCCCAAGAATCAGTGATTTTTTTCTCGTCACGGGAACTCACTGTCTGCTACAGCTGTATATCATCGCTGCTTTCTTCCTAGTTAAGCTTTCTGATCAAGCTACAGGAAAGTAATAGAAAATTACAGGAAACATAATCCCATTGCAGCACTCCATGTCCTGAGCCCATAAAGCACTAAGCATTCAAGCCACGTTACAAAGAAATTGAAAGTGGATTTACAGGAAGTTATTTTCTAAATATAAGTCCCCTTTACACCAATCCTTCTTTCAAGGGCATGTTAATGGAGTGCCAGCAGTGGACTGAGATTTCAGCTGGCAACCGGTACATCACCCTTAGCAAAGGAAGCTAAGGAAACAGGGAAAAGTCGAATGTTACCACCAAGTATTTTAGAATTGAAATAATACATCTGTGCTCTTATTAATCTTTTATTGTACTGAAGTTTAGTGTGACTTGATATTGGGAAATCAATCAACCTATCATGTGGGAAGGCTGGAGTACATTACAGACATGTATATGCACAGCTTTTTGAAGTTCTTTACTAACCCAATACTTTAGCAAAAAGAGGATTTTAATCATGACCATAATGTTGCAGTGACAAAGTGTGGTAAATGGCAAATGAAAAAAATAGAGTATGTCCTCTGCCGAAGGTGAGGGAAGACATGCACGAGTAGATCAAGCATGGTGTTTTTACTGGAAGAAGTAGGGTTGGAGCATTCCTCCCTTTCTGTTCTTTCTTTGTTCTCATTCTTGTATAGTACAACTGTCTTATACCTTCTTGTAATTTTCACAGTGAGTGGGGTATTTTACGTATGTGGTATATAAATCCTTTATTCTCTTTGTATTATCCTAAAATCAGTTCTAGCCAGCTGTCAGTGTTTCATTTGTAGTCTAAGGGCCTCTAGCATCATCCTGTGCCTTTATTCACTAGGCTTCTGTTGTTGTCTTGTGCTTGTTCTCTTGAGGGGCCATTCATGTATTTTAATCTCCTATTCCTTGTCCATGATATGCAGGAGAAACACAACTGTGTATCTTTTGTTATTCTATGTATCTTCTGTTATTTCCTGGTATCAGATTTTTTACTCTCAAGGCTTGCAGAGGCTTATACCTGCTTGTTGTTCTAAGGAAAGATGGAAAACAACTAAATTCCTGGTAGCTTATCTCAGTCAAACTCCCAAAGTTTCTAAGGACTTTCAACTTTCTACTTGATTGTGCATCACACAGTTGGTAACTCAGAGCATGTTGTTAAAAATTTTGAAATCTGATTTTGTCTGGGCAGCGATTATTCAACTATTATATTTGCTGCTGTCGCTGTTTGGGGTCAACTCTGCCTTTGTGACAAAGTTTGAGAGGATGACCCAATAAATGCCAGCTCTTTTATTTGTATCTTTTCTTGCTAAAGTCAGTGATATTCTAGAACTGACTTCAAAGGGTGATGAGTTGGTTACTGGACTTAGCCTTCTGGGCAAAGGCCAAGAAGAAATCTTAGAGAAAGAGGAGGGTATAAAAAGGGCTTGATACATTCATTCAATACATGTGGATAGCTTAAAACAGCTGTTTCTGTGCCTCAGGTGCCTGTTAGCCAACTGCTAACACTCTCAAGTCACACATACCAATTTAAGGTCAATGAAACTGGTTACAGGTCTCTGAGGTTCCTCCCACCCATGCATGGTTTTGTGTTCTCTCTTAGGATGACCATGAATTCATCCCTGTGAGTCATCTTCTATATCCAAGTATTAAAATAGAAAAACTTTTTGGAAGTGGTGCTCAAGGTATGACAGTATGAGCTTGTAAAAGCAACTGATAGGTAATGGGGTTGTGGATAAATGAGAGGTTCTGTTTTATGTCAAAACTTGCATTGTATGCTGATAGATCAGAGACATAAATGTACTAGGTTGTATTGAAATATGATAACATTTGCATTGTTTCTTTGTGCATACCTATTTATCAAATCAGGATAACAGCACAGATAAAATGCACACACTTTTTTATGAGTCACAAATACCAATTTGTATCTTCTTCTCCCTTAAAAAAATAGCATGTTTTTTCAGAAGATCTAATAAGACAAGTCATGACTGAGGTGACACTATTTCCCAAGGAATGTTGGAATGCTTGAATTTGACTCCTAAGATTTCGTCCAGATTAGCTCTATCTGTATTTTGCTTTACTTGTCTATATTTAGTTTATTCTCTTCTTGCAAATCTGTTCTACAGATATTGCACCATGCCAATATGTCTTTGATTTATTTTACAAGCAGGTGGTTTGATGAGGAGAGGAGAAACTGCCTTTTATTATTTATTGTAGGGCAGAAGTTAAAAATGTTACTGATTGGTTTTACGAGGGGAAAAAAAGCAAAACAAAACTCTGATTGAATGTAATTTTTTCTTCCACTGGGTCATTTCAGATCTTTTTATCCAGAGTGCTGATGCCTGAATCAGCATTTGGCTTCATAGCAGGCATAATATAAGCTATAAAATTAAAGGAAGTGATGTGTTTAGTCTTCCTATTTCCTTGAGTAAAAAATAGAACCTCTGCATGAGGTCCTTTTGAAAGAAAGAACTCCTCGGAGAGCCAACATAATTGTGACAGGCTAGCATTACTTTTTATGACTTAGTGATTTCACTTATATTGGAGTCTTACCATGAGTTTTAATGACTATCTGTTCCAGTCTTTTACATTTATAATCGTAGAATCGTAGAATAGTTTGGACTGGAAGGGACCTTTAAAAGTCGTCTAGTCTAACCCCCCAAAAATGAAGATCAAAACCTAGTAGATCTTCTGAGAAGAGGTTATCTTCAAGGGATAAGTAGTTTCACAAAAGCCAATTAAACATTGTGTTTAAAATTAAGTATACATATAAGTGATTTGCAGTTTGTGGCTTATCTGCTTTCTGGGTCCAAACAGTCAGATATTGACCAAGATGGCTTATCTCAGTCACTGTCTTTGCTAGGTATGCAACATTGTGTAGTATGGAGAGAAGAGGACACAGTGTAGAATAAAATGAAAAGGACAATATAGCCATGCTGCTGTGAAATTTGGAAATAGAAGTATTTCACAGTGAGCAAATTAGGAGGTAAAAGTAGTCATAAAAAAGTAGCAGCTTGCTTGTAAGTTGCATTGTCTCTGCTGTGAGACAAAGCCAAAAACACTCGTGAAATAATCACAGTACCTTGAATGAAAGTATCTTGCACTCTGGGGTGGGCAGCAACAGAGCAAATCTGGGTAGCATTGTAAGGTATGTCTTCCTCTTCCCTAAAAAATTAAATTTATCAGTTTGTAATATGAGGTGTCAATCATACTCTGTAGACTTTGATACTGTGTAGTTTTGTTTTTAAATGTAACTAATGAAAAACAGGGTGCATAAATTTCCCAAATCGAGTATTTTATTCTTGCAAAGGTCCAATTTGACTTAAAAAGCTAAGGATTTTGGAGGGAATAGTTTGTTTCGAATCTTAAAATATAGAAATATTTTATTTGGAACCTGTGGATTTTGTGTGGCATTTAATAAATTGACTAAATATACTGTCTACACCCAATATAATTGTAAAGAAAAACAAATATAAATAAAAATCATGTCCCAAAAGGGATTTGAACTCTCAGCCTTCAGTGTGTATGGCTGATTTTTGTCTGTTAAGCTAGTCAATTAAGCACATAAGCGTGAAGATTTTTGAATGTTAATTTTACCACTGGAGGGAGCCCATATTCCATAAATACTATAGAAAAAAAAAGTACTATAATTTTAAAAGGAAAGAAGTCCATTTTTATGTTATAATACGTTTTTTACTGCTGCTGACTGCATGTATGCCGTATTTCTGATATGTTCATTTGTATTCCTTCCACAAAATGTGGAAATTAAGGGTCAGAAGTAAGAGAAACAGAGTTCTCTGCTCAGGATATAGCTTTTTCCAAGAAGATATACTTTACAAAAAGTAAGTATTACCTTGTTTTTAACACTGGAGTAAATAGATACACCACTAGACTACCAGATGAGTGTAGTTCCAGAGTTTGCAGTCTTACTTGTTTCTTACGTCTTTGACTATAATTAAGTTTAATTTTTCATAACAATAGTAATCTTCTAATCTAGGTGGACTTGCAACTACAATTTTTTGTCTTTTGAGACCTCTGACTTTTTAAATATGATCTTGAATTAATCTGTTCTAAAGCATAGTT
This sequence comes from Apaloderma vittatum, assembly GCF_000703405.1. NCBI lineage: Eukaryota > Metazoa > Chordata > Aves > Trogoniformes > Trogonidae > Apaloderma > Apaloderma vittatum. Next base: position 7,962 of record NW_009712964.1, on the reverse strand, counting down.
CAAACGTCTTGAAAAGTTACTGGTGTAATGCTGTTTGTCATCATCTTATAATAACCAGTCGACAGGCAAGAAGCTATTAGAGCTTTCTTCTCCCTTGTGGGTTATTTGATTTGTCATTCTCCATTTTTGCAGCCTGTGTACTCAAACCAATTTGTGATAACGCGACCAGAAAGCTAAATTCAGTAAAGGGTTCATGCTGACATTGTTATTCCACACAAGAGGCCCAGTAGGGAGAGATAATGCTATAATTCAGATAACATGATGAAATGAGATCTTGTATCACAAAGACTTTGGTGGATGAAGAAACATAAACATTGCCTCTTTTTATATAAATTAGAAGAAGATGTGAGGTCATCCTGAAGTTGAAGCTGCTATTTGTATTTATTTTTTTTTATTCAGACAATTCAGCTGAACTGAGGCTTAGGGGGATGGTTGAACTGCAAGATATTCACTCAACGTATATTTTAGGAATTTAGATTTACTTTGGCAAGTAGCTTTTATAGTGAATATTTGAAGTAGGTTAGAAGAAAAACATGCAAGGGGCTATATTTATCATAGTGGATACTTTAAGAGTAAATTGCATAAGCCTGAAAGAGTTTTAAGTTTCCATAATTAAATTGATATTGATTTGCTGAATACTTTCCAGAATAATTTTTTGAGAAGAGGGGACAGCCCAGAATATCCTTGCTTTTAGCAGTGAGATCATAGACACTAACAGGAGTATAAAGTGGAAAAGCTCATTTTGTTTTTATCCTGCATTTTAGTTCAAATATTTTGTTTTTTCAATTAACTGTGTGCCATTTCTCATCTTGATATTTGAAATGGAATACTCCTACTTGGTTTGTTCTCATTTTTATGTAAATGCAATGTAGCCTTTCTAGAACTAGGGTTTGTGTTTTTGCACATGTATTACACATTCATAACTGAATTTAGTTTGTGTGTTGTGTATTTATGAATGTGCTTCAGGAAAACCCGAAGATAATATAGCAAATTGTGCATCAAGAAAACATGTATTTATATGAAAGATAATATAGCAAATCAAATTCAACGAAAATGAAGGTAGAACTTGGTGTGTTGAAGAGATTAAAGAGAAATTACTATCTTGTAAAGCCATATTGACAGGGACTTCAGAGAAATGTGTTTAAGAAATTATCCTTCTGTACTCTCAAACCTGAGGATTTTTTTCTTGAAAAGTTTATTCTGACAAGTCATAGCCAAATATTTTCACTCATTTCTGTTAGTTTGTTCTGAAAAGCATGTACTGAGATGAATACCTGCAAATTTTAATTAAGAAAACAGGCAAAACAGCAGATCAATATAAAAAAAAATGTACCTTAATTAAGTACAAATGAAGTCAGTGCAAATATTGACATGGAGAATTTTTGAATGTTTCCTTGGTTTCAAGGTAAACAATGGTTTCAGCACGTTTCTTTTTTGTTTGAACAGTTAGAAGCTTTAGTGCCTAGAATGTGCTATTAAACATGAAGGAATTCCATTTTCAAACAGCTTTCCGACCTCTTCTTACCATCAGGTACATTTATCCTCAGAACAGCTCTTCAATGAAATTTTTAAGTGAAGTAAATGCAGTATCCGGCCTCTGTAGAGTTCTTTTGATGTAGGCATTTCAAATAGTTCAACCAGAGAGTTTATTTTCATTAGCACCAGGTATGGAAACTGAGTTGTGAAGCTGAAGAAAGCCCAAATCAAGAGCAGTATTTCCAGAATTCTGGTCCAGCTTAATTCATCAGCCTGCCTATCATGGTCTTCATCTCTGCATCCTCACATACTGTAGAAAATTACAGGTTAAACCTTCTTAATGTTGCTGATATGTCTCTAAAATCTCATTTCTTTTGTTAAAGCAGATATGCGTTACTCCATCTCCCTAGTGGTTTTGGTCTTTTTTCCTTGGTGGATGTGTAGAAAATCAGTATTGGCAGTGTTTTCAGTATTGTTCATATCTTTACTTTACAAGTATCATATCAAAAGTTTGATTCCAAAAAAAAAATATAAATAATGGTCAAGATCTGAAAAACAATATGGCGTGCCATAAACCGTCATGTTTCGGTCAGGGGATACAGGAGGAGTCTCTGTGACCTTGACCCCAAATTAGGCGTTCCAGGAGGTTTTCCTGATTAAGCTAATGGCTGTCTCTCCAGAAATTTGATATAAAAATATTTCTCTGTTTTCTAGAATAACTTTCGGGATAGAACAAGGAGAAATGTCCATGACATTTTAAAAGAAAGCTCATCCCAAAAGTCTATTTCTAATGCATGGTGTATATATAAAAAAGTAATCCTTGCTCAACTCTTCACATGGAGCAAAACTGAGCTTTCATTTTCTGAGAAGAAGGAGGAGAAAATCCGAAAAGAAAAAGAAAGAAAAACAGATTGAAGTGAAGAAACTTTCTCTTTCTGAGGAACAGAAATCTGCATAGAATGTGTGTATATTGCAAATACTATGAAATCACAGTAGATACCTGCTAATTAATTAAGACACTTGAACAGAAAGACTCTATCCAAACTTCTGTCTTATCTGAAAAGAACAAATTTATTTCCATATTTGTCTTTGAAGTTGATACATCTTTGAGAAATTGTGATCTCTTACATATTGCAAAAGACTAAAAGTGTTTTCTTCAACAGAGTTTTATCTACAATTAGTGCTTTATCCTATGCCCAGACATTTTTTGCCAGTCTCAGACCTTCTCTGAAGATAAAGTCTAAACCAGAAAGATATCCTTCCCCTTTGCTCAATATAGTTCTGTGTTTAATATTTATTTCTATTGTCTCTAGTTTGCAAGTATACTTATAACATAAAAAAAAAAGTGCTGGACACTTACAATTAAAGATGTGGGAAAGAAATATATTTGTAGCCCCCAATGTTCTTAATTAGATAAGATTTTAAAAAAATTACAAAGCCGCCCATATTTTCATATTAGAACTAAGAATTTATGCACACTTCATAACAATCCATTCATTTGTACTTGAGCAAGGTTGGGTTTGGCTGCACAAGGGAAGAGGCAAGAATGTGTTTATCAAAATTCACCCGCTCTTTATGTTGCAGTGACTTTATGAACCCCAGTCATCTGCCATGTCTAATGCTCTCCATTGGTGAGATGCAAGATGCTCCTTTCCAGTCTCATAGATGGTGTGCCTGACACAAGATTAGCAGTGCACATGAAAGCTTTTGATTCATTGCCAATCACAGCACTTTATATGTCACATAAAATTTAGGTTTGAGCCCAACATGGTTTTCAGGCATTTTTTTTAACACTTAGAAGAGCTAGTAACAGAAAAAGTATAAATGAACTGTCCTAATTTGAACACAATGTGTAATTTCTTAAAAAATTACCTAGGCCCTGTATTAAGTGATGTACTGTGGCAAGCACATCTCAAAGGGAAATTTGATAAAGTGGAGAATGCAGTAGTTTGTTTGGGAGGACATCTAAATGGTGTGAGATTATTGAGTAGATTGTCTAAGTCGTAGGGAATTTTCTTGAAATTGTGATGAAAAGATTCTTTGGTTTTGTCTTATCAGTGAGTCATACACAGGCAAGTCATGACCTCTTTGTGTCTGAGTTTTGTAAAATTATTTTAAATACCTGTCTAATTAACAGATGGAGCTAAATTAGTATTTGGAAGTGTATTGAATCTTTGAAATGTTTCTAAAAATATAAAACATTAAAATAAATTGTGAAAATGTAGCTGTTTAAAACAGGATTGAGAATGTGTTGATTTTGTTTTTAAATTGCAAGAAGGGAAAAAAGTAAACAAATTAAAGGTTATGTAACAAAAGAAGAAAAGGGAAACCCAGATTATACAGCCATCTGCAGGACATATTTTAATGACTATCACTGAACTATTTTTATAGATTTTGAATCCTTTAGAAAGCCAACTGTTATTTACAAGCTGGCCTTATTATGTGGCAAGGAATGGCTGTAGCTTTGGTGTCTAGATGATTAAACAAAACAAAGGTTAATGTTGATTAGAGATTTAGGAGGTTATATTAGCTGTTCTTTCTGATGATGAAATAAGTATTGTATAAAGGGAATGTGAATAGCTTTCTATTTTAAAGAAATCAAGCAAATTAAAGAGTGAAATGAAGGTGTTAAGATATCTAGCTTCCTGGAAATAGCACTATTTCAAGACACCAACAAGGTAATAGAAACTTCTAAGCACATGAGTCTTTAAAAGACTGTGGTTCAAATAACAGCTATAAAGCTTGCATATTAGCAGACTAACGAAGCCTTTCCCTTCCTTTACAAATTATCTGTTTACTCATTTCTTTAACACTGTAGCACAGATTTTTTTTATTATTATTAAAAACAATCTGTTTCCTTAAAACAATCTGCTTCCATAAAAAGCACTAAAGAAACACTGAAGCAAAAGGGTTTTCAGTTATCACTGAATAGCCCGTTCTCTTAGTAGCTGGAGGCACCATCTCATCCTCACACTAGGGAGTTCTGCAGCTTGCTGCAATCTGTGCCCTACAGAAGTGACACAGAAGGAGAGAGGCAGAAGTCATTTCCAGCCTGTTGCCACAGACTCACTTAAAATACGGTTTTCATCTGAATAGCACTTCACTGGATTTTAGGAATATTTCATTAGAGAGTATAAATATGTTTTGTGGCTAGAAACAGGTGATATTTCTAATAAATTAGTACATGATTTAATTATGTGGTTACTGTAAAACATTTATCATGTCATACGAGGATACCAAGATTTTGGTTTTTATGACATTTTTACAATATCTTCTCAATCTGGAAACTTCATTTATATTACAGCACTGGCTAATCTGGGTCCCACTAGACCAAGTCCATTACACAGAGTATAGCAAATAGAACAAGAAATAATTCTGCTATGGATAGAAATGATCACATCTCCTTTTTTGCTTATTTATTCCCACTAGTTGTTGTATACTAACATCAGGTATTGTGTAGTCTTGTGGTGAGCTGGATCAGGGAATTAGTTTGCCAGAAAACTGACAGATTTATTTTTTTAAAGTTTCCAGTTTTATTAGCTCACTAATACGTCTTGACGATAGTTGTGATGTGTGTGAGTACCAGAGCAAAGGAGGCAGTGGGGTTTACTACTGAGCAGGGGGGTTAGGAAATGGGGAAGTGAGATTGTCTCATTTTACAAAAATCCGTTTTTTTGTTAGATTAAAGGGACTGCTTTACCTAAAAACAGAGCTGAGGGGATAAGCACAGAAACTTAAAGAAAATGTACAGAGTTTCTATGTGGAAAAAGTATTTGGTTTGTTTGTTGTTTGCTATTTTTCCCCTAACATTTATTTAAAAGAACTAAAACAGTTCATGGTAAATTGGGGTTGCTTTTTCTTAAATAATGGTTCATTTGTAGCAAATTTGAAAAAAAACTTTGCTGAAATTGAAATGGCATTAAATGAACATTTGAGCTTTTTTTACTGCAAACAGTTCAAACTAGCCTTGCTTTTATGAATCATGTGATTTATTCTGCTGGAAGAAACAATATAATTTTCTGTAGTTTCTCCCTATTTTTGGAGCATCCACACAGCTAAAATTTGGTGGCTTTCTTCAGAGTAAGGACTCTTTCTTGAAATTTCCTATTCTTCAAAACTTCACTAATAAAAGTAGATGATAGAAGGCTGGAATGTTTGGAGCCAGCAGTCTACTAACTATGAGGTCCTTTGGCACCCACTGTAGACAGGAGCTCATAGTTCCTGTGTTCCTGTGTATGGTGGTGTTGGTACTGGCGTAGGTGAACCAACATGAGCAATGATAAAAAAATATTTGAGAAAAGCACTGCTGTGTTATAGCCAGAAACTCTTGAGATGTCAAGAAAATGCATTTGCTGATGCATTTTATCTAAGTACGTAGCAACACAATGAAGAAATATTACAAACGTGAGAAGGAAGAACAAAACCACAAAATAGGTAATTTTTTAAAATGCAAAAAAAATTTCTCTGCGTTAAAAAGCATCAAAGGATTTTAAAATAATGTATTGTCTTTCCCCATAGCCCAGCCTTTGCAGTGTCCTGTCATTAAGCAATAAAAAATAGGTTTTTTTCAGGGAAGACATCTTATGCTTTCAAATCAGTGACATAAATCTAGACATATGGATTAGGAAGTCCTCCTTATCTATTTACAGTCTAATCTGCTGATGATACATAGTGTGTTCTGCTGTCATTTCTTTAATATAGTCAGAGATAAAGAACCCATCAGTCGTTTCCAGATTACCTTCAATAAGTTTTTCAGAACGCTCTTTTAATGAGGATAATTTTTAGTATAAAATTATGTACAACTACCTAACATGAATAATGACAGTCCAGTGAAGAAAAGGAACAAAAGGCAACTATTGTAACAAGAACCTACTTGCTATTTATTACTCCAATATTATTCCTCATGTCTAGTCCTTTGTCTTCATGTATCAGAAAAAAACATGTCTGGAATTTCTTCAGGTCAGTGGAAGCATGCATTCCTGAGTAATAGAGAGTTCTTGATAATAGAATCAAATATCAAATATAGGCAAACGTTCATATTAATATATTTGAAAAATACGATTGCTTACCTGGTGTACATATATGACTTTTTGGCAATAAAAGCTGATAATCTGTGTATAATTTATGGTATTGTACAACTTATTTTTGTATATTTGAAAGCGTTTAATACATAGCATGTTGAATAATATCCCTTAATGCTCCATCTGCTGTTAGTTTTACACTGGTTTATACATTTTAAACTTTTTCTTTGCACTACTGCCATGCACTGTTTTTTTAACAGAGTGAATCAATAATATGATATATTTAGGGAATCATTCCAGCTCTGAATGATATGAAAATAGTCTAGAGAGATGATCTGAGAAGGAACATGTTGTATTCCTTTCAGTAAGCCTTCTCAATTGTCTCCTTTGTAGGTAAAGAATGTTGAGATTGTGAAATCCTATTTTACCTCATAAGTTGCATTCTTCAGCATTAAAGATTGGTCATGTGAAGGAATGGTTCACTCGGTTTGGTGCTTTTTAGCACTTGCTGTGATTGTCATGTTATTAATATAAAACAAAACTTGAAAAAATAGACAAGGTTTTATATAATAATGGCCTTTTAAAAAAAAAAAAATTAAAGCAGTGTTGCACTACAGTGATGTCTCCTAAAGTATTTTTTGATTTAGGAGGTAAAATGTGAGAGCTTTTTGTATGACCAGTAAAACCTATATAATGACTATATAACGTTAACTCGTTTCTGTATTTGTGTTGTGACTAGCTAGTCAAGATCTTTGAGTATTAAGAATAAAAAGCAGCCTCCTCCCTTTCAGCTTTGCAAGATGTTAATACATATTATGTACACATTCAGTGCAAACCAGCTATATTAACTGTGAAGACAGCAGCAACTGCAAAGGTAGCAGCGAGCTAGGAACATAATCACAAAGATAGCAATAAATTGATCCCTTGTGTTTTCTCATGAGTATACATTCAGTCAGGAATGACTTATGAAAATAAACTATTCAGTGTCAAGAGGACTGTATTCATTGAAGTGAAAGGGCTTGGCAGACAGCAAAATATTTTTTCTTTAATGTATTTGTGATGCTTCTTTTTAATCTGTTAAAGAGCAAATTATCACATCAGATGACTGTCTTGTTAGTGCTACTTTTGATGAGCCAAATGTGAAGGTTTTGACATGTTCTAAAACTCTGATATATTTGTATGCAAAAGTAAAGAAAGGGGGGAAAAAAGTAAGGCAAGTATCTCCTAGACAGAATAAAAACCTGACACCCCAATTTTCAGAATATATTGATGGTATATCTAAATGCAACTAGTAATGATAGCAGAAATGACTGTGTAGAAGTTAACTAGTTTCTTCACTTTTATTTAAAAGGAGGCAGACAAAAGCTAGGGTTTGTTGATGTTGTGAGATTGGGTTTTATGCTGTTTTGCAGAGTGTGATGGTTACTTTGTTATATATAATATAATATAATATAATATAATATAA